>NW_005314365.1:0-957 GCF_000412655.1 Myotis brandtii
CCCAGCCCCCATAACTTCAGTCTAAAAATTTAGTTAACTTTTTATTATTCATTGTGGCTACTTATTCTAATATTCTGACATTCAGTATATCTCCTTCAGGCTCCGTATTACTCATGTTATAGCTTCCAAATTATCTAGATAAGACAAAATTGATAGACATTCCCAATAAAGGAATTTTCGTCTATATGCTGTGCTTCTTAGGACTGCTGCTTCCTATGCATTTGCCTTATTAGTTAGTCATAGCTGTAAAACAGAGTTTCTTCTCTGTCTTTAAATAAAACCTAAAAGCACCTTTGGAGACTGTGAATTGCACGTCTCTAGAGTAAATGTCAGGAAAATTGAAATCTTCATGGTTCATGAGTACCTTGACCTTTCCATTAGCCTTTCTGACTAGCTAAATCGTTCTTAATTTGTAGTCTAACCCTACTTATGACATTTTTGGCTTCTCTCTGAAATCCTCACATATCACTTAATTTTATTGTATTAGATATGAGGGAAACTCTGGTGTATTTATATTCTTTAGTTGCTGTACAACTTATTCAAATTGGCTCTACAAAGGCAGGATTCCTCATGACCTGGAGTTTTTATAACATCTCCATTACCAATGAGTCTTAGTAAGCTTTTAGTCACTCTTTTGTTCCAAAAGTTATTTTCATTTGAATTCATTTAAACAGTGAAAGATTTCATTTTTTATAATTGTTTAAGCTTTATATAAATTGCTATGCATTTTTAAGGTTTATTTAATTTTAATTTTTAATTGAGTATATTGGGGTGACAATGGTTCACAAAACTATACAGGTTTCAAGCATACAGCTCAACAAAACATCATCTGCACACTGCGTCGTGTGCTCATCGCCCAAAGAAAAGTCTCTTTCCTTCCCCATTTTTCCCCATTTGTTCACCTACACCTGCCCCCACATCCCTTTCCCTCTGGCTATCACCACACTGTTGTCTGTG
>NW_005314366.1:0-957 GCF_000412655.1 Myotis brandtii
TCCCCACCATGGGTGCTTCTATTTCCCAGCCTCTTGACTTTGGGTTTAGCCATGTGACTTTCCTTGTCCAATAAACCTTGAGTATTTCCACTTCTGCTATTGCACCTTTGGCATTGCCATGCGAGGAATATGTCCAGGCTAGTCCACTGGTCCCGTGAGGAAGATGAGAGACATGTGGACCCATAAAGCCTGACAGAGATCCACCCAGCCCCAGTCAACTCCCGCTGACCTGCAGAATCATGAGAATAAATGATTGTTATTTTTAGCCACTGAGTTTGAGTGGTTGTTGCGCAGTGTCTTTGTAGCATTGACTAACTGATACAGGAGCCTTCTGGCAGCTCTCAAAACCTACCCCAAAGGTGGAGTTCACTTTCCTACCAATGGGGTCAGCCTGGTGGAGTACTGCAGCAGGAAGAGACAAAGACGCATGTAGGCACTGGCCACCCAGAGAAGAAGGAAACTAGAGCAGGGGCAATGTAACAAAAGGCAACCTTTCCTTCCTTATTTGCTGCTACAACCATCTCACCCATGATCCACATGTACCCAGGATCTGGAAATTTCATATATCTCCACTCCGCACCCCCATCAATGTGCATGGCTCCTGAATACAGTGCAAAACTGAAGACAGGGAAAGCCGTCCTTCTCACACAGAGTTAACCACACCCCTGAGTTTGTACCCAGGGCTTGAATCTTTCATCACTCAACACTGTTGCACCAGACCACACCTGCCTGTCCCTCAGCACCATCCACCTTGGGGCACAGACAGGAGTGGGTCCCAGAAGAAAGAGAAGCTCCAGTTACAAAATCAAATTTTGATCTGAGATAAATCCCTTGCCCAGTCCTCCCTTAGTGATAAGGGGAGAGAGGATTGGAAAAAAAAATTCAAGCTGTCATCCTTGTGAAAGACAGATCAGGTTTCCTAGACAAGTGACAAGGAGAGCAGCCCCTGTGGCACCC
>NW_005314367.1:0-957 GCF_000412655.1 Myotis brandtii
AAGATCCTTTCACTAGTGAGAGTAAACGATCTTTAGAAAAAGATGATTTGTATGGGCTTCAGAGTCTGGGTAAGGGTCTATGGGAACCTGGCAGCAGAGAGATGCTGAGCATTTCACAATCTTCGAAAGGATGGAATTTAAGTTGGTCCAAAGGTTGTGGGTTATTGTTAAGCGGAATGGATGTATTTGAAAATAAATGCACACAAAGCATCATACAACTAGAAAACAGTCATCATCCCCATGGTGCATTCTGAGTAGCACCTAAGATATTACACGCATTTCCGCAGACAGCATCTCTGGTTAACATTTTCTTGATAGAACATCTCTTGGTTTTTAATTAACTAACACCATAGTATTTGTATATTCCTCAGTGCAACATTTTTCAGCCAAAGTTTATACAAGAAAAATTTACATATGCATTTCCAAACCTCCACATAAATATTTTAGGAAAATTACAAATGGGTAAGTCTCAAGTTACATTTCAAACACAGTTGCTAAAATATCAGAATTACATGTTCTTTAAAAAGAAGACTAAGGGTCAACAAAGGGGACAGATGTTCTGGTGCACAGGGAGGCATCACTGGGTCATGGCAACTCATACAAATAAATTAAAAAAGGCTTTAACACACTCATTAATTGTCTGCCAATCAGGAAGTCAAGTTTTTAAAAATTTTCTATTGGAACATGACAGTTTTCTACTTATATATGATGTTTAAGTGTTATAGATAATTGATTGTGGGGTTGGAACGGAAACCTACTTTATCATATTTTTTAAATTTTAAAATAATGGGATATAAGCTCACAGGTAGAATTGTTACACTGAAGTTGGATTTTTAGGAAATAGAATTGGAGTTGATTGGACAAATTATTATCTTTTTTGAAAAATCATCCTACCTGGTACCATCAGATTCTACATAGGTAAGTACTGGTCATTTTCATGAGTTTGGGAGAAAAGAA
>NW_005314368.1:0-957 GCF_000412655.1 Myotis brandtii
CACACACACACACACACACACACACAAATTTCGTGCAACAGGCCTCTAGTTTATAGATAAGTAAACTAAGACTCTGGAAAATGAGGCGAGTTACTCATGGTCACACAACAAATTGTAATTAGAGTTCCCTCCTCAGACTATAGAATTCATCACTCTTGCCCTTTCGGTTTGAAAACTTTGTTTTTATTTTTTATCTTCCAATCTTTAAGGTACCACACTCTCGTTCACAATACATTTTTTAGGAATACATCTATTCAGTAAAGAGAATATCTATTTTCTGGGGGCTTTTTACAATTCTTTTTCTTAATTCAAGTACATTTTCCTCTTCTTTCTTAGCTCCTTCTAAAAATAGTTTCTAGCCTTGAGTGTTAAAATATAAACTACAAGTGAATTTTCAAGCATTCTTAAATTCATGTGAGTGTGTGGGGCAGGCAGGGGAGGGAGGGTGGTGGTGGTGGAGAAAGTAGGTCCATAAACCTTTATCCATCAGTCTATTCTATTTATTGGCATAACTAAATCTCTTAATAGAGGTGCAAGCAAATTTGTATATAACTAGTAAACTTTAATATTCAATATAGTTTTAAAACTACAATGACAGCTGTTTATTATACTTTCACTAAAGTGAATCATAGCTAATTTGTCTTCTGAATTGTCAAGAAATATGTGTTACCTTTGCAGCGATAAATATACTGTATTCTAAATATCCAAAAGTTGGCAATCCAGTATATTAGAATGAGATATTCCCATAACATTCTAGCAATTTTGAATGTCAATGATTTTCTGTAAATTGTTCTCAAATGAAGTATTTCCTATCTTGTCTTCCTAACAAGGGCACAAACTAATAATGTAGTCATTTCTAGATGACTCAGTTTTCACTGAGAATATGAATTACTTTGTGCTACAAGCACTGTGATAAAATAATGCCCTAGAGCAGGGGTGGGCAAACTTTTTGACTCG
>NW_005314369.1:0-957 GCF_000412655.1 Myotis brandtii
CCAAACTAATGAAGTATAAATAGTTATAAATACTTGTGGAGAAGAATTCATCAAAAACATACTAGCACTTTGTAGAAGTTCTATACATTCAAGCCCTTTCAAAGACTTTGCTGGGCAAGCCAGAGATCCTTACAACACAGTGATATATT
The DNA here is from genome assembly GCF_000412655.1 of Myotis brandtii. Classification (NCBI taxonomy): domain Eukaryota; kingdom Metazoa; phylum Chordata; class Mammalia; order Chiroptera; family Vespertilionidae; genus Myotis; species Myotis brandtii. Next base: position 150 of record NW_005314369.1, read on the forward strand.
TAAATCCTGCCACACTCATTTCCACCAAAACGGAGAAAGAAATTGACAAGGGTTTGCACGCCTAACTTGGATAGGTTGAACGTGCTGCATTTGGATTGTACAAAGGGAGAGGTATCCACGTAACAGAAAAGAAGGATAATATTTACTGAGCTATTACTGTGGATATTGTGTTATGTAATCACCACCACAAACATAAGATAACTGTCATTTGAATATAATTGTGCCTTAAGAAAACTGACAGTGCAATTTCACAACATACTCCAGGTCATACATTGTTGTTATGGGCATTTTGAGTCAGACTTATTAATTCAGCAGGCCACAGAAGAAGGAATGTTTTATATGTCCTGTTTTGACTGGACTAATTTTGACAAGCAGGCTTTTTAACATTACCCAAACTATAAACTATTAAACCTTCAAGTTAAAAAAAATAAGTAAAAAATAAATACTGTGAACTTGGAGAAACAGATACTCTTATGCATTTCTGAGCCTAACCTTATCTCTGATACCCATTGTACAGCTGAAAACCAGCCTTAGCGTGAATATGGGCCAGTGTAGCATTTGGGAATAGAACAGACAGTCAGAAGAACTGGGGTGAGAGATGCATGTAAGTTTTTACAACTTTCACATATTCTGGAAAGATCATAAATCACTCTGAGCAAATGTTTCTTTCTCTAAACAATTAACTGTAACTTAATGGTCTATAACATAGTTTAATGACTAAACAAATTTAGCTACTTAGTTATTTTCTATTTAGAAGTCTAGTGCTAAGATTAGACTAACTCACAATTCATCTAACAAACATTTTGAA
>NW_005314370.1:0-957 GCF_000412655.1 Myotis brandtii
TGAATGTTAAAGGGACTTGCTCAGGCTGACTCAGTTCTTCATTAAACATTTACCAGATGCTCTGTGACTGCGAGAAAATAAAATAGCCTTTATTTTGTGAAGTTTCTCATTGTCAGGCACTGTACTAAATGCTTTACCGACTTTGTTATTCAACTCAAAAAAATACCGTGCATTTTGGCCCATTTAACCAAAGATAAAACGGACTCAGAGAGAGGAAGTGAGTTTCTTGAGGTCACACAGCCAGCATGTGGCAGTGCTGGGATTCTAAACCGGGTCTGCAACACCATTGCCCAACGTCCACCTGTTACTCGGAGAATTTGTGCTCAGTTTCTGAGTTGCAAAAAACCCCAGCGAAACGATTGGTTCAGCCGCTGTGTGTGACTTGCCTGCGATGTGCCCGGCATTTGCGCAGGCTGCAGGAATATGAGTAAAAACAGATTTTGTTCCTGCTTTCATGGAGCTGACAGTTGAGTTTCATATTTTTTGACTAATTAGCTACAGGTTGTGTGTGAAATGATACTTATGGTCTGAGTTCTAGGCGTGGCCTTTAATTTCTTTATTATATTGATTGAAGGCCTTTCATTCTTTCCTTCAACAAAAAACGAAACTTTGCTAGTACTCAGACTGAAAAGGGTCCCTCCCCTCATTCAGAGCCCTCAGACTTAGGTAAACAAACTAGTAAACAAAACTAGTGATTACGTAAAGCAAAGTGTTCTAAAGTAGTGATGGCTAATATTAGCCAAATGCTTTCTACACTGTTCTAAGCACTTCGCATGTTTTGCTGCAATTTTCACAACAAGCTATGAGAGAGGTACTGTTTTAAATGAGACAAAGTTGGTTGCCCAGACTCATACAGGCGTCTAGCTCTGTTGCCCCTTATTTGAACAGCAGGGGTCTCTTAGGGCAAAGTGGGGGTTGCATGAGCAACGTAGATAGAGGGTTCAGGGGGCAGCTGTG
>NW_005314371.1:0-957 GCF_000412655.1 Myotis brandtii
CCTCTTCCTCCTCCTCCTCTCAACTGCTGGGGAGTGAGCTGGAACACTCTCCCTTAGTTTCCTCCCACCAATGGCACCACCTGAGACAGCGCTCTTCCCGCACTGGAGTCACACCTTTCTGAAATCTGCAGACAGTTATCACACCCTCAGCCGGCGAGGCAGGCCCAGCATGCCTCTCCACTCCCGCCGCCTCAGTCGTCACTTAGCCAAGCTAAACAGATTTAGCTCCTTTAATCTTTCCTCATTAGCTGGCAATCTGGAAAGGAAACAAATGCTCACCCCATACAGGTTCAAGCTGTTGCTTTAACCTTGTAAAAGTGTGCAGGGCGCTGAGGCTGCGGAGTCAGTTAGGATCATTACCATGAGAGGCCACGCCCTCTCAGCTAGCCCCTGAGGGGGCTTCCCTACTCTTTTTGAAACCACTCCAGGGTGTCACCTCCCTTCTAGGCCCAAGAACTCCATACCCAAATCTTGTGCACACAGCCCCCAAGGCAAGGCAGCTTCCAGAGCCTTCCTATGGCTCTCTTGGAAGAGCAAGGAGAATTTCCCCCCCAAACATACTCATTTATTCCAACCTGACCCCCTCGCGCCCCACACACATAGTCAGGTGCTCACATCGATGACTTCTTCAGGTTTCTGTCTTCCTCCTCAGCCGCACCTGCCTACCAGCTTCTTTAGTCACACGCAGTTTTCTCCCAGTCCGAAATGAGACCTTATTCAACAGGCTCAGCGCCTCTGTGCCCTGGGAGGGTGTCCCTCTCCCTGAATGGATTCCCTGTCATTGATTTTTCCTTTCTGTACAGTTTCCATTTACATACCTACACCATGGGTGAAAACCTGAACCTGTTTAACAACAGCCACTTGTGGCACACCCGTTACAACACATCTGTTTTTCTGTTTCCAATTTGATCACTTAGTGCTATTCTGTTTGGTGTGGTTTGGCCCTTAGGCGCGCGC
>NW_005314372.1:0-957 GCF_000412655.1 Myotis brandtii
GCAACTGCACATTGCAAAGATTTACAAACATGTGGAAACAAACAAAACCAAGCTCACTAATGATGGGGGAAATTCTCGCAAAGAGCTGGCAATTTTTCAGGGGAGAATGGACTTCCCAGTGGTGTGCTATCCAGCCACCTACCTAATGCCCCTGCAGTTTCCTCAGAGTGTCTCGGGGCTGCCACCACCTCTCACCTATCTGGAGACCCCGAAAATAGGAAAGGAGGAAGTATCCCTGTGCCCTAGTGAGTCCACATCCCCAGTGCCAGGAGCAAAGGCCATGGTGAACGGTATGTGGCCCTGTAAGCACTGACCTGTTTCTATGGGGACAAGGGGGATCCTCCCTTTTTCTTCTCTCATTTAATTCGTTTTACACAAAGGGAAACTGAGGCCCGGGGAGGTGAAATGATGGCCCGAGGCCACACGCGGGCCATGCTCCCCCACCACGTCAGTAGCCCCCTTCGACTGCTCTTACATGGCCACGTAGATTTATCGTTCTGGAAACCACCTTCTTGGGTTCCTCCTACTCCCTTCATAAAAGTCATACCACGGTGAGCTTCCCACTGACCTGTGAAATCACAGCTTTGCCCTTGCTCTGGGCCACGAAGAAATTTTTACTTCCAATTAATAATGGGAAACCTCCCAGCCTTCTGATGTTTAAAGAAACAAGATATTTCCAAATTTCTGGCAGAGTTTTTCACCTAAAAGCCAGATGTGCTGATGAAAAATGAACAGGCGCTCACCCCTGATATTTTTGGTGTTACAGAGATAACAAATAGCTCTTTCCTGGGGTGGAAGAGGCGAAGAACCGTCATTGAGAGAGATTTGGGGATTTCACCACCTGTAGGATGGAGACCCCAGGGTCTGGCCTGGTCATTGCCAAGTCCCCAGCACAGTGCCTGACCTTTAAAGTACTCCGCCCATACTCTCTGGGCTGAATGAAGAGTGGGTTGTGGG
>NW_005314373.1:0-957 GCF_000412655.1 Myotis brandtii
CCCTGCATTCTAAGCCTGGGCTCTTTAATGCACATGGCACCACCTATTCGGAGAAGCTTTCTCTGTCTGTCTCCCTTCCCATCACTTCAATGCCCTCTCACATATGCTTTATTAAGAACCTTCTGCCTACCTTGACATAGAAATTGACTTTTCCTGTGTAGTAGTGTTGGTTTGCTATGTGGCTCTCTAGAGTCAAGACAATTCAAACAGAAGGTGGCCACTCCAAATCACACCTTCACACCTTCTCAGGTAACAGGCATCCAAAGAGGTAGGACAAGTAACCTCTAATTAGACTCTTATCCATTACCAAATAATAAGTGTAAAAACCTATAATTAAAATTTAAGTTTTTTTTTGAGATATATCTTTAGACTTATAGAAAAAGTTGTGAAGCAAAACCTTCTCATATATCCTTCACTGAACTTTCCCTAAGGTTAATATTTTATATGATCACAGTATAATGATCATAATCAGGAACTTAGCATTGGTATTGATATATAGTATTAACTAAACTATAGTTCTTATTTGAATTTTATCAGGTTTCCCCTACTAGAGGTTCTACCCTCTGGTCTTGTTCCTTCTCCAGATAGGGAATGAATTTAGGAACAAGGCTGTGTTGGTCTTTCCATTCTGGCACCATAAGTAATCTGGTCCATACCTTTTGCCTTATTTAGCCACTGCAAATAAACAAACAGATACCTCTCCATTTTCCTGGTCTCTGTGAATATTGACCATGACTTCTCATTCTGTTTTCCTACTAGTTCTTTTCTTCCCAAGTATCAATTTTGTGACTCATTTTTCTGCTCACAGCTCCAACTGACCTTTTTGTTGGCTTTTAATTCTGATGCACTTCTGACACCACCCCTCCCATTTATTATGAATTGAACTTCTAATCATCTGCTTTGTAGTGAGAAGTAGACCACCTATATCTACCTGTATAACTGAACTCTTAGGACTAA
>NW_005314374.1:0-957 GCF_000412655.1 Myotis brandtii
ATGTGCCTGAGCCTCAGTTTCCTCATCTATGAAACAGAGCGAATACCTCTGTCATTGAATGGGCTGGGATTATGCTGCTCTAATTCTCCCTGGGTGCCCAAAGGCAAATTATAATCTTGGCTTTCAGAATATCCATTAAGGGTTCTCGATCCACAGAGAATTACTGACACTGAAGTGGAGGCAGAAGTTGGGAAACCTGAACGGAGTGAAGGCCTGATGGTGGCTCTCACGAGATCATTTGCTCCTGCATATACTATTTCTTGGCTGTCAGTATCTTTTGTCCCGATTTCTCCAGGCATAGACCTCTGGGGGAAAGAGACCGTCCGGGGCCCGCACATGTTTTCAGAACAGGCTGGTACGTCCTGTCCTTGCTACAGCCTGGCGCATTAGTAGCAAAACAGACCTCTCTTTTGACACACTTTCTTTGTGGATTCTGCAGAACCCAAGGCTTGCTGCAAAGGCCACCCCTGAGCCTTCCTGTGGGGCTGGGCCATGAACTGCTTCCTGGAGCCCCCTGGTGGCCCTTTGCATGTTCACGCCACATTCTCACACCCCTTTGGGGCAGGGAGAAGAGGCTTTAAAAGGTCCAACTGAGGACTTGTCACTGTCATCCATCCTCCACTGGGGCACCCATGTTCTGAGGACAAGGTGCTCTGCGTTAAGGTTGGTATAGGAACAGCACGTCTCTCTAACGTCACAGTCATTCACTAAGCGTTTCCTAACACCTACTGTGTGCCAGGCCCCACACGGGCATGAGAATACAGAGAAGATGCTGGGTCTGTCCTTGTTCTCAAGAAGCTTCCAGCCTAGAGAAAGAAGCAGAGATGTGGCCCCCAAAGGAAAACACAAAGAGATTTGCCGAGTTTTGTGGGAACCTTGGGGACAGCGCTGGTCTCCTTAGGGAAAGTGGGAAAGGCATCAGGGAGGAGGAGCTTAGATCTTCCTGGAGACCAAGAC
>NW_005314375.1:0-957 GCF_000412655.1 Myotis brandtii
AGAGAGAGACTCTAAAAATAAACTCAGGGCAATTTATGAAACTTGTGTAGAGAAAACGGAGGTAGACCACCACAATATTCGACTTTGGATATGACTGTGTCCTGCCCTGCCTTTTATTGAGAAGGCACCGTCTTTGCTCATTGTTAATGCATCAAATAAATGTTTACTGAGCACTAACTCTGGGCTAAGCCCTCGTCCAACCATCATTCTAACGTCTGCAGTTGTCTTTGGCAGTAAAGGTCAGGAAGGCTAGAAGATTCTAAATAAAACTGTTATTCTTTTACAATGCTTTTCCAAAGAGACACCTGGAAATCACAACTCTGTACTTCTACCTACTAATACAACTTTAAAAAAGACTTATAAAAGCAAGAAGGGGGTGGTGATATTTACATAAGGAATAGCACTTGTAGATAGGAACAGGATACTGTATTGGTCCTGGTGATTTGTCATGAAGTGGCGATGGAGATTCAGTTCATGGTAACGTAGGGGAGACACAGCTACCTTGCATCTCTTGAACTTCTTTTTCTGACCTTTTGAAGTTGCCAGGTTCACCTCGTTTTCTGCTCACGGTTACACCTGAAGCGGATTCCGAGGCAGGCACCAACTATTCAGCAGCAATCAACTACTTAGCAACTTGCATGGGAATGAAATGAGATGGAACTAACAGCTCTTGGGTGAATTCAACCCCACTAAATCAGATCCATCAAAACAGTATTCTGTTTCACAAGTATATACATGACTGAGGTCTCACCACACCACACACAGATGTACTGTTTTTAAAAGACTGGCTGACATATAAATTCAAGAGCCAGGAGGGCAAGTCAAATGACCTAAGGCAGGTGAAATGGCCAAAGGAACATGATAAAAATCTCATACTTGAACCAATAAATGAGTTCGTTTTATGGACATGTTTTCAAGTTTTTCTGGCAAGTGTGCGTGTGTGTGTGTGTGTGTGTG
>NW_005314376.1:0-957 GCF_000412655.1 Myotis brandtii
GCTGATCTAGCAGATAGAAAGGAGCTCCCAGAAGCTATACAAAATGAAAGACTTCTATAGGCAGAAGGGAATGGAGCAAGGAAGTTAATACTAGCAAAAAGCAGATTGGTTGTGGCAGGGTCACCTTCCTTTATGACGGGTCTGTCAGACAGATTACCTGACTAGTACTGACCAGGCAATTCCTGATTGACTGGTTTAAAATTCCATTCCTGGGAGACACCGAAACTAATTACGTATTAAGTCTTAGTTTGGTGATAGGGGGCTTAGCAAAAGTGACTCCATTTTGGGCCTTTTGTATTGTTTTTAATACTAGTGAAGGGTGATACAAACAATTGCTGAGGGAGTTGAGAGAATTCCAGATTGTGCAAGTGTGGTGGATTTATTTATTTTCCTCTCTAAAGTTACACTTTGTAGGCATGCCTTATTATATTTAAATTTTTATTTCATGGGTTTCAAGTGGGTACAGTAATGAACGCTATACAAAATAAGCATTATCTAGGAGACGCCCTAGAGAAATTTCTTTTAATTATTAGATAATAACATTTAATAAATATTTGAGTGCCTCCTGGAGATATCAGATTTGATTAAGGCAAAATCCTTGCCCTTAAATAACTTAATCTAGTAGAGATTTTAATTATTTGCTTTTAGCATATCAAGTGTTGATGCTTGAAATAATTCTGTTAAGTAGTTAAACACTATAATTTTATTTGTTCTGTTAATTTGCTTAGTAAACCTTTTCTTCATGGGTAATAGAAATGGAAATTTCAGTCAAATTCTAAATTAATAAAATTTGATTTTTCAATTTTTAAAGCTACTTAAAAAGGCGGTATTCCCTGTAACTTTTCATCTTGAAAATAGCAAGAAATACAATTATGGAATGAGAGCGATGAAAGGGGTTGTTTGTGGAGAGACACAGGTTTCTTATGGAGTTAGCAAGTTGTGAATTATTTTTCTGTG
>NW_005314377.1:0-957 GCF_000412655.1 Myotis brandtii
CCCCTATTGGGGTAGGGGGGGTGGTCAGGGGCAGGGCCGGCTGGGTGGAGGGGCTGCATGCCAGTCAGGGTGGGGCAGGCCAATCGGGGGTGGGGCCAACCAGGAGGAAGGGCTGCGGAGGGGTTGGCCAGCCGTCCACCCTCAATCAGGATGAGAGAGGCCAATCAGGAACAGGGTTGGCTAGGGGGAGGGGCCTTGGGAGGTTGGCCAGCCGGCCCCATCCCCCAATCAGGCTGGTTCGCTGGTCGCAGTAGGCATCGTAGCGACTGGTCATTCTGGTCATTACAGCATTCCAGTCACTTGCTTTTTATATATATATATAGATTATTTTCTTCTAAAAGCTATTGGAGAATATAATTTTATTACAGCAGAACTAATATTCAAAAGTCAGACTTTCAAATGTCCATGTTATTTTCTATATGCTATTATAAAAGTATTAAAATGTACAGAAGCTAAAATTAGCACAGAAGGAAGAGGTAAGTTTTTCTTTAGATAGCTCTAATTGCATTGCTTTGCATATGGCTTCGTACAGTCCATTCCAAATATCTACATAATTTTTCCAGACTTCACATTTTTACCCTTTCTTTGAAAACAGAAAAACAGTAGACTAGTTAGAGTATTAGTGACTTGCCAGCTTAAAGGTCAAACTATTGACTTTGAGGCAAGTCTATTATTTTAAGAAATTTGGGTTTTCTCTCTTACAACCGAAATAATTAGCACAAGCCAAACTTGGTCTCCCTGATATCTAATGCATACTGGAAAAGGAGATTCTGAATGTTGTTGCAAGTGTAAAATCCTTTTAACAGACATGAAATAACATCCCATGGGGCTTGTTTATAGTTATCTTAAGCTATTACCTAACAAAGATGTTCTTAAGTAGATTATGCTTTAGAATTGGGCATGCAAAAAGGGTAGTAGTTTATCACCAATTCTTAATGTAGCTGTGACCATGGAGAT
>NW_005314378.1:0-957 GCF_000412655.1 Myotis brandtii
GGCGCTGGGTCCATGCAGGGCTGGGCCAGTGCAGGGGTCACGCCAAGGTCACGGGGACCCCCAGAGCCAGGAGCCCAGCTGGCTGTCTGCGCAGGCCCAGGCAGGGGCGCATTTCAACATACTAGCATTTAACACTCGCTTTCGGGTTTATTACGGACACCATGTTTACCCCACCTTTAATGGCAATGTCACCAAATGCAACATCTGATTTCATTCAGATATCCACCAAATGGCACAAAAATATCAAAGATTAAAACTGGAAGTACTGATGCCGCTCTAGTCTCATTTTTAAAGGTTTTATTTATTATTATTATTATTTTGTCTGAACTTACTCATCCAAAAAACACACAGATCCATGGCATTTCTCATTCATTAAGCCGTTAGGGTGGGAAGACCCCCGCTCTGAAGGCGTCCCTTGAAGACCTGAATGTCCCTGGTTATCCTTTTCCGCGTTGCCTTCCTCCCTCCAGGAGAGACGTTGCCCAGCGAAGGCTGGACACGCAGCTTGGAATTCTCTCCTAGTCTGACCTTTCCTGTTGACATTCAGCCGTCGCTTCCGGAGAAATCGGCTTGATGACTGTATTAGCGAGGAGACGGCTCATGGGCTCCCGGATCGCTTGCCCTGTGCTGTTCTTCTCCATTTAATCATCTTAAACCTATTAGGGATATCAGCTCGGTTCCTTAGACGGCCATTAAAGGACTTGAAAATAGCTCATTACAGCAATAGCGTCACATGGCTCTATCCAGATAAACATTAAGCAACCATTCCATTAAGTTTTGCCATCAGATGAATATAGAATGTGCTTCAAAGGCATAATTTATCTGTCACCGGAGTTTGAAAAAAAATCCTTGCTTTAACTTTCATATTTGCTCTATTTACTTTTTAGCGATTCCTGAGCCATTTATCTCTTTTCAGGGACAGTTCTTATTCTATTAAAAAAGAGAGAGAGAGAGAGA
>NW_005314379.1:0-957 GCF_000412655.1 Myotis brandtii
AGGAATATAGTATTCTATCAACCTCCAGTTGAAGGTCAGAAAAAGTCATAGCCCAGGTCCAGGACAGGACATTAGAGATCCAATGAAAAACATTTTTAACAAACTCCTTCCAAAAGACTTTTCACAAAATATTAGTAATGACGACTAGTTTATCCTTCTAATTCTGTTTGACTAAATCAAAACTTACAACCTAAATTAAGCTCTTAGCCAAGTTAAAAAGAAAAGGTACATTTTCCACCTTCAGTCAACTATATCTTTAAACAAAGACAGTTAAGATATAAAATAGTAGCACAAATTAATCTGGCAGTCAATTACAGAACTTTAATTTTAACTCTGGTATGTTTAACCTATACTTATGCTCACATTTTTTACATATAATATAAACAAATCAATCAAAACTAACAGACAAAGCTATTTTTAGTATGTGAAGACACGTTAAAGAAAACTGCTACTATCATTCTGAAAGTTCTCTTGATTCTAAACAGAGACTTTTCAGTCCATCATATGACCTCACTGGCTAGGCATTTTTCAGTACTTACTCATACACTGGAACTGTACACTAAAAATCATGTGAATATCTCAGGAAGTTAGAAAAAAATTTTCAGAATGTTTCTAAGGTTTTAAGTCCAGCATATTCAAACACTTCAGGCTTTTAAAAAACCTTATTATCTATTTGAGGCAAACAGTAATTACATCTATTAGGTTTCCTGAAATTGATATATTTAAAATAATAATTTTAACTAATAATTATTAAAGTATGTTAAATATTCTACATGCCACTAATCAAAACTAATGCTAAACTAGAAAATTATTTCTAAATTTTTCAATTTTTACAGCCAATGTAATACTAATAAACATTAGAGGAAATACATTTTTAAGACTGATAGGATATATTAAGAAATTACAAATGTAGAACAGTGTGTATACCAGTGGTTCCCAAACTTATTTGGCCTACCG
>NW_005314380.1:0-957 GCF_000412655.1 Myotis brandtii
CACAGACTCCGAGGGGGTCCTGAGCCGGGGGTGGGATCTCTTTGATAGCGCCCCGTACATGGGCATTATCAAATGGCTCTTTCAAACATGCGCCCCTTTGTTTGATTAGCTGACGGCAGATAACCTTTATTAAGCCTGACCTGAAATTACAGCCGTGGCCGGTGCTGCTTTGATGCTCCGGCTGATTTATTTCCTGTTGATACTCGGATACACGTTGCGCGAGGAGATAGAGGCCTTCTGCAGGGTATTAAGCACTGAGAGTCCCTTGGCTGTTTGCTGGCACCGTTTTGATGTTCCCTTGCTCCCTGGAAATTAGCATATCCCTTTCAAAGCCTGCCTCTGCCGGGCGGGATCCTTTGCCATCACGTATTTGCTGAAAGTCATCAATGATGGTATATTGTGTAAAGAAATGACACATAAAAGGCAGGATGCTAGATTAATGATAATGAGGCAACTTGTGTAACAGTTGCTTTTGGCTTTTTTGAAAAACATATTTTGACACCGTAAATACATTGGGCTTTTATTAATGAGGATTTAATGCTTCTGAGGTTTGGTGTGTTTTTTTGTTTGGTTGGTTTGTGTGTTTTTTTTAAGAAACTTGCTCAGAACAATTTTGCAAGGAAAGCACTAGTGGGGGGTACGTTGAACGTTTTTTACTAAGTTCTGTTCTAGTAAGACATTTTATTGCCTTGGAAATAAGACATGGCTGTAAGCTTTTTGCTTTCTGAGCTTGGAGTTCATGAATGAGTATTACATGGAGCCAACTTGGGGAAAGAATGTTGCCCGCATACCCAGCAATTTTTAAAGAAAACTAGGTAAGAAACGAGAGAATGGAAGAAAGAAAATTAGGAAGGAAGAGAAAGAAGTACTAGAAACAGAGGGAGACAAAGGAAAGTGAGGAAGATTTAAAAATGGGAAGGTAGGAAGGAGAGAAACAGAAGAAAAAAAGGAAAGAAG
>NW_005314381.1:0-957 GCF_000412655.1 Myotis brandtii
GGACAATTTGCATATCAGCCTTTTATTATATAGGATTCTGGACACTTCCCTGTTAGAAACACCAAGACCTTTACTGGTTGCTTCTAAGATGCTTTTTTTCTGTTTTGTTACTGATGCTTTTTATATGTCTATGCAGAATCTTCACCTCAGCTGCAGAAATCCTTGAAGTGGTAAATATGCAAATATAAAACCACTCTATTTTCTAAGGAAAAGCAAAAACACTATTTTTGCAATTAAATGAGTCAAATTTATGTCAGGGATGATATGTAAAAGGGCACGAGGTCATCTTTATTAGCTTAAGGGACTCAGTCTGAATAGAAGCAATAATTAGCTGTTTGTGCCAGAAAAGAAAGCTCATGGAAGAATTATTCCAAAGAATTCATTCCTTGTGTGCGTATGTGTCTCTATCTCGAAATCATCATCTGAAACCCTAGAAATAATTGGGCAAAACATGTCATCATACATTTACCTACATCTCTGTAATTTTTAAAGCTGAAAAACTTATTTCTAGTGGAAAGTTGAAGGAAAGCGTAGCTGCAATGAAAATAGTGATAAAATGCTTTAAATGCTGCTACTGCATACAGAGTATTCTTATTCCCAAACAATCCTCAAATAATAATACAGTATCTTGCTTTCTAAATGCTAAGCCCAGATATTATAAAATCCTAATAAGTATATAATAGGGCCAAATCTATATAACCACAAATAAAGGATATGCTCTAATTATGTCAGTGAAACACCATTTCTTATGTCTTTTTTTTTTTTTTAGATTTAAGAACAACTGAATGTCTCATACATTTACTAGGAAACATCCAAAAAGAATCTGTATTTTCACCTTTTTCTTAACACTGAAAAATTCAGTATAACATGGCTTAGTTATTATTTCAGTTGAGGGATAAATGGGAGGGGAATAGTGACTACATCTGAGAAACTACCAGGGTACTTGAAATATTTTTT
>NW_005314382.1:0-958 GCF_000412655.1 Myotis brandtii
TTTTTAGTCACTATTCATCATACTGCTATAGAAGAGAACTTATATTAAGGCTATTTGAAATTTTAGATTCTCGTTTCAATCAAATTCATGAAAAGTTGGGAATCACCAAAGAATTCTGGAAAATGTGGGCTATCAAACTTTGTTTTAAATATTGATTTTGTTACATATAGGTTGTGTGACATTAGTTAAACCTCTGAATTGCAATTTTCTCTTCTATAAAATGGGGTTAATTGTACTTCCTCTGTAAGCTTGTTGTAAGATTACAGATGTTTCATGTTAGTCTTTATGTGAAAATTCTAGTACCTTGCCAGGCATGTATGTTTGTGAAACAGATGGCCCTAGTATTACTATTGTTTCCATTATTAATACTCTGTCTTCATATCAAACATAATCATGTCATCAGTTTTGTAAATTACCATACAATTGGATATTTGAAATCATTTACTACATATTATTTTGCAGTAAAAATTAAACTTTCCTATGGAACCAGCAAGAGTGTCAAACAGATGGAGTTTTTAGTAACAGACAGTCCTTTGATTCTGAAACTGATACTTGGTATTTAGCCAATTCAGATTCCTGATCACTGTTCTCTATTCTGTTTAAAAAGCACAGAAAACAAACAAACAAACCCTATAAGCTCTATGTTACATTAACCAACAAACATAGATATAGTGAAAAACTAAAGGAACAAGAGTAACATTTTAATAGTTTTTAAAAAACCCTTTCTTTTAAAAGAATTAATAAGACCATTTACTGTCATTCTATTCCAAATGTATTTAAAAATTGTTAGTCCTTCAATTCTCATTAAGTTAAATGGCCTTACTTCCATTAATACACTAAAAGTAAAAATTATCTAAATAGTACAAATAAGACTTAAATGCACTATTTGGTCTCTTAATTGGCATCAAATTGATTTTTGATTGAATCATAATTGAGTGTAGTCAAACTTTTTGCTGGA
>NW_005314383.1:0-958 GCF_000412655.1 Myotis brandtii
AGACACAGGTCATCAGGTACAATCTGCTCCTGTTCCAGATGGGGAAGCTGAAGCTCAGAGAAGGGCCATCACGCTTTCTTGTGGTGGAGCACTCACATTCCTGGTTTCTACTCTAGTGGCCTTCCTCTGGACAACACTGTCCTGGGCGTTTACATTTTGGTTCGATAAAACTTGAGGTTTGGATTCTAAATCAAGGGCAGTATTTTAAAATGTGTGGGTCAATATTCACCTTTGTTCAAGTTCTTGCTCTGGGTTGGCTGAACCATGCAGAGCTAGTCAGTCTGCTCTGCTCCTTTCAATAGGGGAAGCAAAGGGAGAAAGCGGACATTTGAGTTCCTACTAACTATATGCCAGACACTCATGTACTTTGCAGCACGCAATCCTCACAACAACTCTTCAATGTCGCTATTACAATCTCCAAGGCACAGATGGTAGCATAGGAGAAAATATACAAGGAGTTTAAAGTAATTGCTTAAGTTAAATTGCTTAGCTTCTAAGCAGAAGTAGGAGGATTGGAACTCATGTCTGCTTGACACCATTCCACTGAATCCCACAGCTTCCAAATCCTCAGCAAAGACTGATGAAATCATAAGTATTGGGTATATATCATTATGATCTGGTTATAAATACTAGCTTCTGCTTCATTTCCCGCCCATTGTTGAATCCAATTCCCTGACTTTCCCATTCTCAGCTCCTAGCAAATGGAACTTACTTCAGATCTTGGAGTAAGCCATTGGATTTCTTGCTTGGGTCTCAGTAAGAAGCATTGCAGAATAGTGGTTGAGCATGGGAATTCGAGAGCTGGACTGTTTGGGTTCAAGTCTATGCTCAACTCCTTACCAGCTGTATCCTCTTGGGCTAGATCCTAAGCTCACCACTCCTCAGTTTTCCTATGTGGGGAAATAGAATTAATAATACTGTGCACCCCACTGGGGTGTTGTGAGGATGAAATGAAATC
>NW_005314384.1:0-958 GCF_000412655.1 Myotis brandtii
AATAAACACATTATTGTTTAGAAAATATTATTATTTAGAAAAAAGACCAAGAATAAGCACATCAAAAAACCAAAACAAAAATGATTTAAAACCTTCTAAGGTAGCTCATCTCATTTGAGGTATTGCAGTTTTCCAAGGAGATTGGAGGTGAGTAGTCATGGGGAAAGGAAGTCCCAGTAGTAACATAGCAACAGTTTAGGATGCTCTACTCTGGGCAGCGTCTCCATCAAGAAATTATCCTCTATCACAGATTTCTGTTGAATGTGGCCTGGCTGCTTTATTTTAATAAACTGCTGTCTGATTTATTTTAATAAGCTGCATTCTGAAGCATCACAGTATTTAATCAGTTTTAGGAAGGAGGCGGTAGATTGAATCCAATGTTGAAACTCAGCAGTGATGTTGTTGCCCTGGGATGCTGTGATCCCACGACACAATGTAACAGGTTATTAATATAATCAGAACATAGGGAAACCAGGAGCTTATGAATAGGATTGCAATCAGTCCTGCTAACGCAGAGCACATGTAGATAAATGCATCTCTTTCTTTGCCATTGAAACAACTTGTAATTACTGTAGGAATCTGTGTTTAAAATAACAGGGTCTGGCACTTGAGAGTTGGAAGGAAGAAACTCTTATATCTCAAGCACCAATCAATCACTGTGGTCGTGGTCATGACACTGTGGTGGCAGAGTAGGGTCCATGTATACCCTGATGTTTCCAATCCATCTGCATGCTGCTGCAATGCCAAATTATTGGAGATAGCTCCCGCACTACCACATTCTGTTCTCCTTTACACTTCCATTTGGTTTTGCAGGTTAAACCATGGATCTGACATAACGTGACCTGCCATTCCTGGTGACTAGTTCTCCTGGTCACCTCAGTCAGAGAATGAAGACTGTTGCCTCTGCCAGTGCAGGATGAGGAGTCACTATCTGTGGAATGCAGGATTTATTAGTCAT
>NW_005314385.1:0-958 GCF_000412655.1 Myotis brandtii
GTTGTCAGGACTGCCATGGACACGCCGTGGGTGCGTGGGAGACCCCACACCGCTCCCCAGTAGAGGGGGAATGAGGAACAGACGGCAAGGTCAGCAGGTAGGAGCAAGTCAGAGTGAAATCAGTGACCCAGCAGGTGGGAGGGGGCACCCTGGGCAAGGCCAGGGTGTTAGTAGAAGGAAAGGGAGTGGACCCGGGCCATCGGGCCATCGGGTCATCACCATCCCCTGGCTCCGCTGCCCCCAGGCTTCTTCCTCACCCAGGGCTTTAAGGTGGCCTGAGGGATGGGGAAGCATCTGAGGGACCCTAAGACGGGGCAGAGCCAGATGGCTGGGCCTGCCCCAACCCCTCTGCAGCTGGCGTCTCCCCGCCCTGCCTCCTCTCTGCGTCCACACCCTTCTGGCTCCTCCTGCTCACTTCTCACCATCTCTCTCCTCCTGGGCCCGCCCCCTTTCCTAGCACCAGACCTGGCTGTATTGTCCCCTCTCGTTCCTCTCCACTTCCACACAGTGGCTGAGGGCCAGGATCCAGAGCTGAAGTCTCAGAGGAGTGTCACAGTCCCGGTGGAGCCTCGAGGTGTGTGAGGAGAGAATGCCTGTCCCTTCTGTCAGTCCTGTGCCATCCGTGAGGCCTGAGGTGGGAAAGCAGGCCGGGTGCAAGGAGCAACCACAAAGCACACTAGCTCCTCCTTCACCGCATGTGAAGCCTGCCTTTCCCGATGGCGCTCCTCCAGCTCTTCTAACAGAGGCTGATTCGTCCTGCCCACCACACGCCCTCCGCTTCTGCCTGTCTTCCAGACTGTTCTAACGCCTTCCAAGGCCATGCTTCCTCCCCTGTGCCGCATGGCTCTCTGTCTCCCATCTTTACCTACTAACAACCCAGGGGACTGCCACTTCACCTCCCACGAGGTCTTAGAAGTAGGCCTGGCACATAGTAGGTGCTCAATAAATATTTGTTGAA
>NW_005314386.1:0-958 GCF_000412655.1 Myotis brandtii
CAAATGCTCCTCCTGACAACTGACACGAGATGGAGAGCATCAGGGACTCCGCACCTGTCCCGCCCTATTCTGGTTTCCCTCAATATTGACCCCTGCAGCAATCAAGTGCTTCAGGAAGCATGTGCTTGGCATTAGCTTGTTCTCCACAAACAGGCCTTCTTGTTACACATTTCGATTATATACAGGACTCATGATGAAATGAAGAGAATTTTGCAACCCTTATTACTGCTACTTGGAGGGAGTGTTTGGTATAACTTTGATGACAAGAGAAAATATGTCTCTTTTAACAAAATGGAGATTATGTTTATTAGCAGGCTTTGAGAGATATGGTGCTCTCCTCTGTTTTGTTTTTTTCTTTGCCTTGGCTGCTAGGAAACTCAGAGCCAATTTAGTGCTCACATGAATAATGTCTTATTTCAGATTCCCGATAAAATTATTTCCTTTTTCTCTCTAAACAATTTCTGACATCTTTTTCTTAATTTCACTTTAACTATCTGCTGTTGCATATGGATTTTTATCATAAGCCGCCTTTTGAAATATAGAGTAGAAATGCCAAATAAATAAAGTAAAAATAAATGAGGAAAATTCATATGGTTTATTAATGTCTTATTCTATCAAAACCATATTGTTTGGTAGGGAGTAATTTGGGCTGTCAGATTTGTCTTAAAGTCTTTGGATTGAAGAATAGCACTTTTACTTTGGAAGTAATAAGCTACATTCTTCAATCTGTTCATCTCTATGCATTTTAACTAGAGTTTAAATCTTGAATGGGTAATTACCACCGAAATGAATAGTGATGATGTTTATTATGATGGTGGTTTTTCTTTTATTTGAACTTTCAAAGGAAAGCAATGTTTATTTCAGTCAGTCATGAGATTTGGAAAGGTAGGGGCATTAAATTTTCCCCTTCTTTCAAAATAGTAAATTTTAAATGTGACAGGCAGTAGGTGAGTTATGA
>NW_005314387.1:0-958 GCF_000412655.1 Myotis brandtii
AAAAAACAGCAGAAAAGAGTTAACATCACCAGTAATGAGACAAGCTGACAACACGAGCTTCTCAATAGTGTAACACACCAGGAAGGATGCTGCTATCTTTGCCAAAAATGCACAACACAAATCTAATCATGAGAAAACACAAGACAAATCCAAACTGAGTGACATTGTACAAAACTACTTGTCTATGTGCTTACAAATGACAAGGTCCTAAAAGATAAGAAAGACTGAGGAGTTGTTCCAGATGAAAGGAGACTGAAGGGTCATTTCAAGGGCATTCTTGAGACAAGCAGCAAAATTTGAATATGGACCGTATATTAGATAATAGTATTTATTATATCAAGGCTGAATTTCCTGAATTTTATAACTGAACTGTTGTTATACAAGAGACTGTCCTCGTTCTTAGGAGATATCTGCTCATGTATTTTTGAAGTAAAAAGGCGCAAATAGTTTAGGAGAAAAATACTGTGAATATATATAAAGTCATAAAACAAATGTGACAAAATGTTAAAATCGAGGTCAAGGGGATGTGGGAGTTCTTCGTCCTATTCTTGTCACTCTTCTGTAAGTTTGAAATTACTTCTAAAAAAGAAAACACAAAAATAGAATAACATTGAAGAATCAGGTCCTCCACTGCTATTTTTGGATGGATTTTTCATGCAAGGAAGGGGGAGAGTTCACACGGAGCCCTCTGGCACTTGCATTTTTAAGCTGAGCGGTCACGGGGATTAGATTGTTTGTCTGTGTGGGCCCGGCAAGGTTATTCTCTTATCAGAAAGGAGGCACTGATTTGCCTCACGGGTTCTCCTAACTAATCCTGCAGCACTCCACCCACTCAGTTCGTGGGACAGCTTGCTGTTCTCTGTTCACAAATAATAATAGTTGATGAGTAATAAGTGCTTATGTCTGAAACATGGAACCAACCTTTCTTGATTTCAGAGAGGAAGGGAGAGGGAGAGAG
>NW_005314388.1:0-958 GCF_000412655.1 Myotis brandtii
TTACCATAGTTAATATTCAGTTAACTTGGTATAAAATGAGTAGCAAATAAGGAAAATCTTTTACCCCTGAAACATTTCTCAGCAGAGACATTACATGCACAGAAGACATAGTAAAAGTATCCAGTTAAAAGCACTAATGAATGACTGCGCACTTGGCAGCCTTCACCAATATTTCATTCGACCTTAGCCTAACCCAGGCTGAGTGGGGAGGAAGTCTCTCCTGAGAGCACACCAGATCATTCTCACTGTTTTACTCTAAGGCAGACCAATAGGTCTGGGAGATAAACACAGTTTAAGAGTAGTGACAAAATGCCAGTTGCCCCCACACTCAACAACAAGGGCCTTTACCATTGTCTTGTATGGGTTGTGTTGCATACAAGTTGAGGGGCAAGTGATGATAATCTTGGTCAATCCCACAGAAGTTAAATTTGCTTGTTAGAGAAGTCCCAGCTGGTCATGCACTCATATCAGTTCATCTCTGGATGTGGGCTTTCCTCAGAAGGGTATAAACCTGGTTGAGGCAACTCTCTTAGCTAAAGCAGTTTCTGAAGAGGCTGACAGCTGAAGGCTCTTTGCTGACAGTACCCCCTCAGCTGGGGTAACAAGTCCTTTATTGAAATGGAATTGGTGATGGATCATAGTGTCCATAATACATTAGAAATGTATTTCTTACTCATTTAATAGTCCTGGCACATGTTCAGTTAGGAAAGTAGGCCCTCATCCATGCAGTCACTCAAGGACCCAGGCTCTTTCTATCTGTGGCATCACCAAAACATAGGACTTCATTGTCATTTGCATCCAACTGGAAGAAGATGAAAAATCATAGAACAGCACCCGTGGGAGGACTTTATAGGCTGGGTCTGAAAGTGGTACATATCATTTCTGTTCATATTCCATTGACTTGGTAATGCTGAACTGGAAAGGAGGCCGTGTGCCAGGAAGAAGAGAAATGGATCTT
>NW_005314389.1:0-958 GCF_000412655.1 Myotis brandtii
GAATTACTCTGCTTTGGTACCTGGAATGATGAGTGACACTCAATAACTGCTCAATATCAAAGTTCTATCAGTGTTATTTATTTTTATCATCTGGGATAGGCTTGAGTCAGACACGAGATAATTTGGAGAACGTTTTTGTGAATTACTTTTAGTTTAAATATAGAAATGATGTTAATAGATTGGCTAGCAATGAAAAATGCCAACCTTACAAATGCACAAAAATAACCAAAGTCACATTTAGATTCATTAGTAGAGTAATTGATATTCCTTATATTTGTATAACACCTTGTGTATATTTCACCGCCCTTTCATGTCCATTAATATTGGAATCTGTTATGTCAATGAAAAATGAATTAATCATTCCCAATGTACATTTTTGGAGGTTGAAACATCATTTAGATTAGGTTTTAGCTGCTAGGAACAGATTCTAAAACAAGATAGGAGTTAAGAAGTAGACAGTTCAGAATGGAAAGGGACTATCTTGTTGATCCATCCATTGTAGCTTCATTCTCGAGGTTACCTCATGGTTGACGATGGCTAGTAGAGCTCCGATTCCATTGGCAGCATTCCTGCCATCAGGAAAGAGGGAGGGACAAAAAATGCATGGCTCTTCTTGAAGTTGCAAGGGAGGCTGGGTAAAGGTTCCAGGTGGGTATGTTTCCAGATAAAAATTCAGAGGTCCTATTACTATAGAAGCAGGGAGAACAAAACAAGTGTTGGGACACCAGCAATTTTTGCTCCTGAATTAATCAGGCACAAAGCCTGGGCACAAATTCAGGTATTCTGACTTGAGACCAGATGTTTCCTCCTTTGTAGCCTCCCATTTCAGGTAGGTTTTATTTTTTTAATTGAGGTGAATTGCCGACACCCGCTATGTTCCCTACCACCCCCTGGTGGTCAGCGCAAGTCATAGCAAGCGGTCAAACTCCCAGTTCAGGGGACAATTTGCATATTAGGC
>NW_005314390.1:0-958 GCF_000412655.1 Myotis brandtii
AAAAAAAAAAACAACAGGGAGAAATATCGGGTCCGTTGTGAAATCTTGCTGTCGGAGAGTTGTAATGTCCTTGGGAACAAAGTGCGCTTCATAGCCAGCACTGGTTTTCGATGCCACTGAGGGTTACATCACTTACCTAAAAACTGACGGGTTTACGCTCGTTTCTTCCACCAATAAGTGAGTCTCAATGGCCGTTAAGCTCCGAAGGCCCACGGGGCAAAGAAAGTTCCTCCTAAAAGTTAGGTGTTGGCCGACGTTTTTCCATTTGTCCAACTCTTCACCCGCAGTAAAGAATGTTCTATGGCCTTTTCCCCTCCCGGAGTTCCTGGCCCTCCTTTGTTCCCATTTTTTCCTACAATAATACGAAATTATATAAAAGTTTAGACAAAACCAGGGATTCAGGCGCAAACAAGACGTGATTGTGCTCTAGCAGTGTGAGTAACAGTCCCCATGAATATCTCCACGGTCCCCAGGCACATCCTGCAGGAGACCGCGCCACGGGCTCTTTCCTGGGTGTTCGTGCTGCGCCCTTCGCCGACCCTGCTCGTTAGTTGCTCTGCCCATAATGTGTCTTTATGCACAATTTAGTTTGTTCCAAAACACTGGATACTAACTAAAAAGCCTCCCCACGCGAAGACTGTCCCACGAATGATTTCACTGGGTGTTTCTGAAGTGTCCCCCACCCGTCCCCACCTTATCTTCGGGAGTATACCTCTCCAAAGAGACAGGAAACTAGTATTTTTTTTGTAACTATTTGAGGATTGTAAGCGTTCTTGGTAAATGTGTGTGCTCTACGATGCACTCAGTAAGCAGTCTTTCTCGTGAATTGATTTTGTTTAAGCAGTTGCCTTCTGCTATCGAGTTTTTGTTATTTTCCTCTACCATTTAAAGTTTCCTTTACTATTTTCGAAATGCTTCAAGGGGGAGAAAAGGATTTCAGAAATCTATACTCCGAGGG
>NW_005314391.1:0-958 GCF_000412655.1 Myotis brandtii
GATGTTTTGGGTTATAATAAGACATACACATTTGGGGCTCCCAGTTCTGGCACAGAGCGCCTAAAGCCCTTAGAATTTCCTAAATGATGAAAGCATTAACGATGTCTTGTTATCATTCATAATGACCCCTTTCAGCGACACCCACGTGTGTGTAACGAGGTGACTCTTGGATAGCACCTAAGGAGGGGGCTGGTTGCCAGGCGAACCAGCCTGTGATTCGAGGGTTGGAACGTCCATCCCACCCCCTGACCTTGAGGGACGTGCAGGGGGCTGGAGGGTGACTATCCCACTGGTTAATGATGTAATCAGTCATGACTATGTAATGAAGCCTCCATCGAAACCAGAAGGACATCGTTTGGGGGGCTTTGGCCTGATGAGCACATGGAGGTGCTGGGAGGGTGGATGCTCCCCGCCCCTCCCCTCCCCACATGCTTGCCCTGCTTGTCTCTTCCACTGGCTGTCCCTGAGTTAAGCCTTTTTATGATAAACTGGTAATCTAATCAGTACACTGTTTCTCTGAGTTCTGTGAGCTGCTCTGAGCAAATTAACTGAACCCAAGGAGGGGACCCTTGGACCCTCCAAGCGATTATTGGTTTGGTCAGAAGCCCATGTGGCAGGCAACCCGGACTTGCGATTGGTGTCTGAGGTGGGGGGCGGGGCCCCCATCCTACAGGACTGAGCCCTGAGCCTGTGGGGCCTGAGGCTTCTCCAGGTGGGGAGAGTCAGAACTGAGTTCAGTGTTAGAGGTTTGGATAAAACACACTAGGAATTGGTGTCAGAACCTGAATGGGTGTCAGACTTATAACAGGGACAGGCCCCTCCCTGTATAAAGAGACCGGGAACCAGGATAGGGGGGAGCCAGGAAGCTCTGTGCCCTACACCCCATCTGCACCCTCCTGGGCTGGTCGATGCTGTACAGAGTTAGGGAGGCAGAGGAAGTCAGCCGGGCCTGCCTGGG
>NW_005314392.1:0-958 GCF_000412655.1 Myotis brandtii
AAAAAAAAAAAAAAAAAAAAAAAAAAAAAAGAAGACCAAGGGGAAATGCTTGAGGAAGATTTTACAAATATACACACACATTATGTGTAGCACAATGACATTCCACAGAACATATAAAATCTGCATCAATAACTTATGCAATATTCTTAGGTTTGGTTTCAGTGCCTCTTCAGAACACAATGAAAATTACTTACTGGTTGTAAAGCTCTGGATGCCTAACTAAGTTCTGAATGAATTCATTCAGTCCTGCTCTTCTTTGTTTGATAAAATCTGTTAAGAGAGATATGAGCTATTAGGATTATTTATGTCAGACTACGTAATTATCAAAACAGTTATGTAAGAATAGATAAGAGCCATTTCTTAATTTATGTTTCTTGATTTACAACAAAAAACAAATACTTAGAAATATATATTTTAAAATCCATAAATAAAATGATTATAAAAATAAAATAAAGCAGATAGCGTATCTCCCAAAAGAAAATTCTACAAAAAGAGAGACTATTTTAGGTTCTAAACAGATTCACTACAAAAACTGGAAGCATTCACATTGTCCAACTCCTCCTGCACTACCAAGAAAGAAATAAAAATGAACACTATGACACTGGTGACTGAAAAAAAAGTCATGCTAATTAAAAACAAAACAAAACAAGAATTACTGGAAATCCTTGCAACTGGGGAATGATTAATTGGTTACTTGAGTTTCATCAAAACTCTGATGCTAAAAAACAAACAAACCCACCCTTAAAAAAATACACTGGAACATTTCCTAACAAATAATTGTCCAGTATCTTCAAAGTGTTTTGACTGTTTATAACTGAGGTTCATGCAACAGCAGTTAAGCACAAAGGTTTCTTAGAATTTGAAAACTTTATTCAAGTATTTTGCCTCTGCTACTTATTAGCTAACTGACCTTGAACCTTTCTAAGATTTAAATCCCTACTTGTAAAATGGGAACAAG
>NW_005314393.1:0-958 GCF_000412655.1 Myotis brandtii
TTTTTTTTAAATTTTGTTTTTGTTGACTCAGTGATCCTCCTCCTAACAGTAAAAGATGTGCTCTCTGACTCCAACGGAGTTATCCAGAAAAAGATTCAAGAGGCTTCAGTTGTCTGGCCATTCTCATATTAAGGTGACAGGGTTTCTTTTTAAACTTGAATGGACCGCTAAAAGGAGCTCTACCTTGGAGTAGAGGGAAACTACCCCTAAAAGAATGTGGCAGAGACTGGTAGAGCTCACCAACATCCATGTTCTAAACCATTTTGTGGACAGCATCCCACCCTTGAAGTTAGGTGTGGCCATGTGACCAAATTCTGGCCAATAATAGTATGTGAACCAGAATGATGACCACCACTCTTAGGCATAACCCATATAAACCTCCCCCAAGCAATCCTTGCTCCCTTTCCCCATCTGCCGGCTGAAGGGAGAAGACTCTGAGATCCTACAGGTGGATGGAGCCACAAGATGGAAGCAGCCTGGTTCCTTAAATGGCTGCATGGAGTAGAGCGCCCCCTTCCTGGTCCACACTGGAGTATGTCACGGAGAAATATACTTACTGTGCGGAGTAACTAAGATATGAGGAGATGTGTGTTACAGAGAGGCTTGACTAAGATGAACAAATAACCCAGGTACCTCCACCCTATTAACTCAGCCAGATAGATCTACTGGACAATGACAGCAAAGAGATTTTCAAGACTGAGTATTTATGGGCATGTCTCCATGTACCCATTTCGCTACCTATCAGGAGAGAGTGATTCAGGAGAAAAGACTCCAACCACAATTGCCTGCAGCCACATCTGCTTCCTTAAGGGAATGGCATGATTTCCCTCCAGACTAGAAGGGAATTTATTTAGCAGAATTCTCTGTGAGCCATTTGGTGGTAAAAAGACAGTCCTCGGCACACAACCTCAAAGTCATAACATAAAGAGAACTAACATTCTTTTTCATAATTAAAAAA
>NW_005314394.1:0-958 GCF_000412655.1 Myotis brandtii
TGCAACACATGGCCTAGTGGGTGCAAAGACCTGCAATTATAGGAAGTCTGGCATATTTCACTGAAAATAGGACCTTCTTTATTTACATGTTATAGCAAGGTCTATGAACTAACCACCCCATGATATTAGAGAAGCACTGTATGATTTTTACACAGAAGAAAAATCAGCTCAAATCTACATTTTGGAGAGATGTCTTAGTCAAAGCTCTTAGTGGAAAAAAACAGAATCCTACTTGGGCTGACTTAAGCAAAAAGAAGAAATTTATTAACGATATGTTATAGCGTTTCAACCTTTTTCATATCCTGGCACAGATGGAAATGATAATATTTATATAGCACCCTGGGGAAAATAGATGAGGCTGCTTGTGGCAGGAGGCAGTCAGCCTGGGGACTCCAGCTGCCATAAGGGCTGGAGGGGTCAATATCACAGCACACATCTTCAGCACACCTGCTGGAAAGCCAAGACCCATTATAGGAAATTACAGACTCAGGGATAAATCACAAACCCGAAAGACTGGCTGAGCCACATGAGGGGCTGAGGCTGCGAACTCTAAAGCTATCAGAAGTCAAGCCCGTTTCTTTCTTTTTCTAGGCCAATTGGGTCAGATATCTGCTCCTTTCTGTAAGTATATTTCTTTCTCTCTCCTTGTTCTAGATGCTTCCCTTCCTTGTGCACATGACAGGAGATACTGCCTCACAACTCCCACATGTACAAGTTCTTCCAGTTAAAATATTGAATAAAGATGTACTGACAGATCTTAGTATTTAACCCCAAATTCCCAAGAAAGAGCATATGATTGGCCCAAGTGTTCATCCTGTTTGAATTTTTTTGTTGTAAGAAGTAATAAACAAAGGACCATGAATAAGTGGCCACATACTAAACCTGGAAACTCCGGGGAGGCCTGCGTGGCAGCATTACAAACACAGAGACCTAAAGTAACCACATAGGATGGTCTGAA
>NW_005314395.1:0-958 GCF_000412655.1 Myotis brandtii
TCTAGATAAAAGTTTTCTGGCAGAAAAGCTTTGTCACACCAGGTGTTGTGACAAAAGCTTTTAGGACAGCTCAGCACATGGTAAGAGCTCAAGTAGTGGCTGATGGAATGAATGGATGCAATAAGAAATGTAGAAGACCAACTCTGGTGGCAGAGGTATTGAACACTGCCTGTTGCCCACTTTTACCTGCTCCCTGGTTATGTGTACCTTTTAGGAGAAAGAGACCTGAATGTTAATCTCTCAGCTCTACTCCCCCAAAATGTGTGACCATCATCCAGTAATTTAACTGTTCTAGCCTTGGTTTTTATCTTCTGTAAAATGAAAGACTTGGGCTAAATAACCTCTAAGGTGGATTTGAATTGCTCATATGGATATAGTTCCTTGTCTTTAGAAAGTAATGCAGGTACATGGAAATAGCCAAATGTCCTAGAGACACATAATAAGTAATTTCTTATATATATAATTTATAAATATATAACATATATATTAAATTTATAAATAATTCCTTCCTTACACCCACTACCAGGTCTTTCTCATCGGAAGAAGGCCCTTTGGATTAATTCCATTTTATTCCTCTAAATAATGTGCTTATGCCTCTATTTCTTAATTTATCAACTCTAAGCAATAACATTTACCTTTGTACTCTTCAAGGCAAAGAATTTAGTTTACTTCCTTCTCCTATATTTTAATTATAGGTATTACTCTTGTGATGATTTATATCTATTTCCTTTATTACTTTAGTAGACTTAAAACACTATTTCTTAATTCATCAATTTTAAGCGGAATTCCTGACTCCCCACTAAGTGGATTAGTGCTCCTTTTGCTTTCCTCTATTTCTCCTCCCCTTTGAATTTCCCTTCTGTCAGTTAAATCATTATGTCATCCAAAGTTTCAACATTTAAATTCTCTTTTGTAACCATGGTTTTCTGAAAATGGAAAGCCAATCAAGTATAATTAT
>NW_005314396.1:0-958 GCF_000412655.1 Myotis brandtii
AAACTGAGGCATAGAGGTAAACACATTGCCCAAGATCACATGGTTTATAAGTGATGGACCAGAACTTGAATCTAGATGGTCAGACTCACAACTTACTCTCTTTATTCTATTCTTTACTACCTTTAAAATAGGAGGTATAATTGCCAAGATGAACATGAAATATAGTTCATGACCCTTGAGGGAAAGTATATGCTAGAAAAAAAGTTTTAAAAAAGCATAATGGTTGCACACCCAGGCTTTGCAGTCAGACAACCTAGGTTCAAAGCCCAGCCCTACCACTAAGTCAGCTATGTGAAGAGGAGCAAGGTAGTGCTAAGCCTTGCAGACAATGGTATTACATAAATAGATATTTTAGGATTAATTAGAGGATTATATGATATAAAATACTTAGAACATACGTAACACAGGGCCTAGCTCATAGTAAATTACCAACATATGTGTTAGTAATTATTATTATTATTATTACTATTATTATTTTAAATACATCGGAGTACAAAATCAAGTGGCAATCATGAAGAATATTCAGAAAGCTTTATGGAGAAAGTAGGAGTGAGACCTTGCTAGAAACAAGGAACAACTTAGACAGACAAACATTCACAGAAACTTCCTAAAATATAGGGTTGGAAGAAAGAACCAATATATCTAGATTTTAAAAGGATGTGACCCATTCACTCCAGGGAATGTATGACCTTAGTCTATTCTCAGTCTGAAATCCCAGTAGAAGGGCAAGGAATCCTCTCCCAGGAGAGCAAGGCAGTGCTACAGCAATCTCCTCTTGTTCTGATGGATGGCTCACCCTTCCTTCTGGCCACCAGACAATCTTCATAACCACCTGCAATAACTGTCCTAGAGGAGTAAGTAGTAATAACTGCATGAAATAGAGGATAATGTGCCATTTGGATAAAGCCACCTCATCCTTCCTGTTGACATGCAGAGAATTCTATTTGAACATTATTTT
>NW_005314397.1:0-958 GCF_000412655.1 Myotis brandtii
CCTTTTCATGTTAGCCCAGTGCTGTGGGGAATGGTTGTGTTCTCTATATTGTGTTAGTGTGTATGCATGTTTGTGCACACACGTGTGCATACATGTGTACACATGCATATTTGTAGGGACAAGAGGAGGTGTCTGTGATAGCAGTGGTTTTGGTGGGGAATACGAAATATGATTTAAAATCTCAAAATCACATAGAGTTATATGTTACAAATTTATTATAAATCTACCCAGAGTTAGAACTATCTTTAATTCATCTCCTCCTTTGGGGAGCTGAGCCCTCTTACTTGCATTGACTGTCATATTGGCCTCTTAACAGATTTCGCTGCTCCTAATCTCCATGTTTGTCTACCTGTATTTCATTCAATGAGCAGGGTTCTCTTCATGAAACAGATGCATTTCAATCCTTGTGTTGAAAGCCTTCTGTGACTCCCATTTGCTCTAAGATAAAACCCACACTCTTAGCAGGTGATTGCAAGTCGTCCACAATCTGCTTCCAATCCATTTTTACAGCTGTATCCTTTATTATTATTCTCCCCTGCCATTCCCTTAGTCCACATATCAGTGCTAGGGCTATAGCAGACTATCCTCGTTCCCAGAATGAACTTTCATGACTGCTGCCCAGCCTCCATCAGCCCATGAGGCAAGCCTTTCCCTTCACATTCATTTGTTGAAATGTTACTCATCCCTCACGGCCTATGGAAATGCCCCCTTCTCTCCTAGATTTCTGGCCAAATTTCTCATTCCCTCATCTGTGGGTTGCAGCACTCTGTTTTTATTTCTGTTGTAGCAATGGGGATTTTTATCTTGGATTTTATGGAAGAAATCTGATTTCCAATAATGTATCCTGTTGTCAGTATTTCACTGGATTTGGTTCTGAATGTATGTTCCTGATGTTTGTGACATTTATGTTATGCCTGATAGGTATATGTGTGTATATATATACTAGAGGCCTGGTGCA
>NW_005314398.1:0-958 GCF_000412655.1 Myotis brandtii
GCTAAGGTCCCCTTGAGGGATGTCTGACTGCCAGCACTGGGCCTCTAGTGACATTTACATTTCGGGATTGCCCTTATGAAATCACCTGCATGAACAGGTGAAATTCAGCAAATACTTATACAATCATCTAGCAAACTTGCTTATGGTGAGGCTTTATCGTTGTCCAGTCGAGTGCATTTATAAGAAGCACATCCTGGGACATGGTTATAATGAAAGGTAGGTGTGAGCGCCACGAATTAGACGTGCTGTAAGAAGCTTGTTGTATCCATCTATAATGAGCCACATTGTCCGTTTTGTTGCTGAATCCCTCCAAACTTGCTTCTACCTCAGCCTTTGCTCTTGCTTTGTCCTCCCCTTGAACATTTTTACAGAACATTTTTGCATGGTGGCTCCTTCACATTAGGTGGTAACTCACTTTGTAACTTTCGGAGAGGCCTTTCTTATTACACAATCAAAAGCCAGTGCCTTCTACCCCAATCATTGTCTACCCTGTTTCACTGCTTTAGTTTGCTCTCAGAACTCCTTATCTGAAAATACCTTTTTGCTTTTTTCTCTTTCTATTATCTATCTCTCTCCCTCTATACATGGAAGGTCCTCTACATAGACTGTAACTACTTGTGACTGTTTACATTTAAATAAATATTAAATAAAATTTAAAATATAATTCCTTCGTCACATTATCCACATTGAAGTAGAAATTTAAGACTCTTCTGCTGTAATATCCAAGTATGACTAGTGGGTACCATGATGGACTAACAGACTATTTCTATCATTACAGGGAGTTCTATTGGGAAGTGCTGCTCTATTATGTAAGCCTCAAAACATAAAATCTTTGTCATCAACTCATCATATATAGAGAGTCTAGAAGGTTTTAGGCCCAGAGAAAGTATTCCATTAGTATTCATTGAATAGATTTGTTAAATAGCATCTAGAACATTTAGCATCCTCCAAGAACAAG
>NW_005314399.1:0-958 GCF_000412655.1 Myotis brandtii
TCAGTGGATGGGTAGTGGAGAGAAGACAGTACTCCAGACTGAGATAAGGGGTAACAGTGAAAGAGCAGTGTTATGGGTTGAATTTTGTCCCCCAAGGAGATCTGTTGAAGTCCTAACCCCCAGGGGGTCTAGGATGTGGCCTTATTTGGAATAGAGTCTCTGTAGATGTAATTAGTTAAGTGAGATCATATTAGAGTAGCGTAGGCCCCTAATCCAATAAAACTGGTGTCCTTTTTAAGATTAAGTTAGGGTAACACTGGTTAATAACATTATGTAAATCTCAGGTGTAAAATTCTATAAAACAACACTCTATAAGATAAGAGAACACATGTGAAGACAGACATGCACAGAGGGAAGACGCAGAGGTTGGAATCATGCTTCTACTAACAAGAACACCTGGGCAACCAGGAGAGGGAAGAAGCAAGAGAGGATGCGCCTCTAGAATCTTCTGAGGGAGCATGGTCCTGCCATACCTTGGTTTCAGCTCTGGCCTCCAGAACTATGAGATAACACATTTCTGTTGCTTTAAGGCACCAAGTAGCAGCCCCAGGTAACTAATAGAAGTAGGTGCAAACGCAGCACAGAAATGAGAGAGAGCGTGCACCATTCCTGTGGGTACACATCACTGAGGCGAGGACAGGAAGGCTGGAGTGGCCAGAGATGAAGCTAGACAGGGAGGAGGCAGGAGGCCAGATCACAAAGGGCCTTGAAAGTCACATTAAAATTCTGGATTTTATACTGAAGGCAGTAGAAACCCATTGGAATGCTTTAAGCCAAAGAATGACATGATCAGATATGATGGTTGTCAGCATGTCCAGTTCAGTTCCACAAATATTTATGGAGTGCCTGCTACATGCCTGGCACTATCCCAGATAAGGGGGGTAGAAGAGTAAGTGACACAGCCCCTGTCCTGTCGAAGCCCATGTTGTCCATTACACCGGAGACCCAGCCACATTCT
>NW_005314400.1:0-958 GCF_000412655.1 Myotis brandtii
AAAGAAAGTCCTTTGAAGGAAGGGGAACCTGGCTTCTTTACTGCCTATCTCTGTGGCCTGGGGCATGTTAGTCAACTTCCTGAGGCTCAGTTCACTGTCTCTAAATTGGAGATAAGAACAGTGTCTACACTGTGAGGTTAGGATTAAATCAGACATAGCTTTTTAAGTGTGAAGTAGAATGCCTAGCACATATGCAATCATTTAACATTAATGATCAATTTTACTACTGTTACTTGTATAATTTTTTTTTAAAGTTTCTACATGCATTTGGCTTAAGCTTTTATGAAATATAAATTAGGCTGACCTGCATACTGACATAAGTAATGGCAGGTTGAAAACAAATAGAGAACTGCAACACTATACATTAAAAACCAACCCATCTGCTTCATATAGTTTCATCTGTGTCACACTTCCATTGACACTGGGATTTACTGGGCTTTAGTTGCTTTATTTAGCATTTATATTTAAGAAATATCCATAAATCTGTAACATTTTGAGTGATTTGAGATAATTTATTTATATCTAAAAGTTTATCTTTAAAAACTGTATTAATAATATATAAGAAGTTTAATTAATCATTGACTAACTCATTTAACAAATATTTTTGAGAAGTTCCCTTAAGCAAGGCAGTGTGCTAGGCACGCTTTTTTTTTGGTATGAAGTTTATCTCATAAGGTCTCTATAAAATGTTTTTCTATGTTGGTAACACAACTAACAACTTATTCACATATACCAAGGCTTCACATTTTTAAAATTTCTGGTGTTTTTGAGGATGGGTAAACTGAAGGTTAGTGCTATATAAGTAAATTTATAGAACATCAATTGGCCATGGGAAATTAAAAAAAGAGTTATGTATGCTCAGGGTTATCTTTTAAAAGATAATATTTGTTGTCCGGCCAGAGTGGCTCGGTTGGTTGCAGTATCATCCTGTGCACCGAAAGGTTGCTGGTTCAATTCC
>NW_005314401.1:0-958 GCF_000412655.1 Myotis brandtii
CTGGATTAAGGAAAATGGGACTTCCTACCTGGCACTGACCTGTCATTGGATGCTACCCCCAGGAAGGGATCATCAACCTGCAAGGTGGCTTTTCTTCAGCTGAGAGCTTAATAAGTTCCTCGGTCCTAAAGGGGTTCTAGGCACACCTCACGATATCCAGTTCACCTTCTTTCACAGGAAAGCAAGATGGAAAGAGTTAAGTCAGAGCATTTCTCAGTAGAGAACCAGCAGTTTTTAAATTGCCAAAAAGAACATGTTATTGTCTCTCACTTCCTCCCATTTCAAGCACTGGATATTTATGGAATGATTCATCACTAAAAGCAGCATGAATTTCTCTGTGGAATTATTTCTAATGCCTTAAATGGCACTTTTACAGCCTCTTTGTGTTTATAGTTTTGATCAATAGAATAAACTGCCTTCAAACTGGTCATTTTACAAATCTTGTCATTAATACGTGTATTTCCCCCTTAATAATATTTCTTTGGAAAGAGAAAGGAGAATTCCTGAGTTTTATGACAATCACACACTATAGCCCTTTCTGAGAGGGTTGTAATGAATAATCATTACAATTTCTCCGGAGCCAGGAAATGGCCCCTTTTCCTAACTTCCCTGATTCAATAGGAATATTAGACAAGTAGAAGATGTGAGATCATTTCTTGACACCTCCAAATCAGATGGGGAGGGGAGGTTCCTTCAGATGTCTAACCAGCTATAAGATGGGGCTATAGATCAAATGCTAAATACCACATTTAGAGTCAGATACCCTGAGCCTGAATTCTGCCACTGCCGCTCTTAGCTTCTGATATTGAACATTTCACTGAGTCCCAGTTTGCTTGACTAATAGGGGTGGCATTACCTCCATCGAAAGTGTCATAGTAATGACACAGAAGGATATAACTTAAGGACTCTGCACACACATGAAAGTCATCACCCCTGTCATGAAGTCCTTCATCATTTT
>NW_005314402.1:0-958 GCF_000412655.1 Myotis brandtii
TGGTCGATTTGCATATTAGGCTTTTATTATGTAGGATACATACCAGCCTTTGCTCATTCATTCATCTGCAGAGGGTCGTTGGGGTTGTGTCCGCCTCTCGGCTGTCGTGAATAATGTTGCTGTGAACATGGATGTGCAAATATTGCTTTGTGGTTCTGCCTTTGAATCTTTGGGGTATATACCCCAGAGTGAAATTCCTGGGTCTTATGCTAATTGTATTTATGCTAATTGGCCCTTCCCTAACGATGAAGAATGTTTAGCATCTTTTCATGTGCTGCTGGCCAGTGTCACCTGGAGTTTTTAATTGGCCTTTTTGTGTATTTCTTGTGTGAGCTTTGTCCCCTCAGGTGGACTGCAAACTCCTTTCAGTAACCACCTCTAATCCCGGCACCTCTGGTACAGTCGCTAAGTCTTCACAAGCTGAGAGGTGTTCAGTTAGTCAGTGAGGGTGTCAAAGGGAAGAAAACTGTATTCCAGAAGCTTCTTATCAGAGCATGTCTGTGCCATCTGACCAGGTTGCGTGTTAGTTGGTGACCCTTGTACCTGACCTTGGGAGTCACCGACAGGCCTCTCCTGAGCTCTGCAGACTTTGCATTTACCCCCCAAACCCTCATGGGCTGAGCCCTTCGAGCTCTGTCAGGTCTTCCCTCTTGTACACAACCTCCTGGTTTTAAACCATCAGATCTACCGAGGACGTCCCACGCTCGGATCCTGGATCTGTCTTTTGTGAGACGTCCCAGTAATCCAGATGCTTAAAACTCAACAGAATTCTCCTACCCCATCGTCCCCAGGGGTGTCAAACCCTCCCTCGGATGACTCCAACGTTTCGACCTTATTTTTGTCTCCCTCTTCCTGGTTTTCCGGATTAACTCCTGTGCATCCCTACTCCCTCATCAGATGGGCAGGAAACAGGCAGTGTTCTCACAGTTCCGATACGTTAGCCCACATTTGTTAAATG
>NW_005314403.1:0-958 GCF_000412655.1 Myotis brandtii
TCCTTTGGGAAGTTCGTAGCGGGAACGGTATAGGGAGTCAATACCGCCTTCCCGACAGCCTCCAGAGCTCTGCCAGGTTCACTTGGTAGAAACCTGTTGCTAACTGAAGAGCTGAATTCTTATTCCTGAGCGAGGCTTCAAAATAGCTAGTGCCTTAACCGGGCATGGCTTGCAGCCTTACCTCCTGACTCCGGTTCCCCATTCATATCATGGCAAGTGATCCTTAAATTTGGAGGATGATTTCAACTTCTCCGAACTGGGAAGACTGCCTCCAGTTCTCATTTCAGCTCTTTCAGCCTTGTTTGCTCCTCTGCAGCTTAGAAAATCATGGTGCTGGTTAAACAACAAAACAGAACAACAACGGAAACGTAAATCTCTTAGCACCATGCCTGGCCCGGAGCCGACGCAGGGGAATGTTACCTTCTCTCCCCTCCGCCTTTATCTTCAACTTGGGAGCCATTTGAAAAGTCGTGTGAAAATACCAGGTTTCCAGTTGAGGAAGCCGGAGTTCAGAGAAGCTCAGTGACTTGTCTAAAGTCATGATGGCTAGGAAATGGCAGGGTGAGGTCCGGGCCACGGTCTCAAAGCGGGGGTTCCCGGGGGGCAGGCACGGGCTATGGCCTACACATCTGCTTTATTTGGCCCGCAGAGCCCAAGTAAGAAGACCAAGCACAGCCCACCCGTTAGGAGGGCCTGCACGTCCATCTGTGATTTCTGGTATCTCCGAGCCGTCATTAGATCTGGTGGCGGGGAGGGCCGTGCTGAGTGGTGGCTGGCCCCTTTGTCAGGGCCACGCACCCCAATCCGTCAGCTCTGCCCTGGCTGTGCGCAGGGTGCCAGCTCCTGCCGGATCTCCGTGCCGTGGAGCCCGTGACCCCCGCCCTGATCCCCGCTGACACTGGATCCAGGGCCCCTGGCTCCCCGCCAGGACACATGCTCCCGGCTCACCTCGGGCTGC
>NW_005314404.1:0-958 GCF_000412655.1 Myotis brandtii
AGAGATGGAGAACTGTGATAACAGAAGGGAGGCCAGCAAGATCATGGAGGCTGTACAATGTTGATTTGTGTCTTTCCATGATCCTTTGAAAATGCTATGAAGTGTATTTCTTATGATGTGCATGGGCTGAAAGAATTTGTGGCATAAATTGGGTATGAGGCTTAATTCTGTGCCACATTTGTTGTGGAAGAACACGAAGAAGAAGAACCATGAGAAAATAAATAGGAGGAATTTTAAGAATTTATCAGGTTTTGAAGTTTTACAGATGGTAGAATCAGAAGGTCCATCTTAGTGAACCTAGATCTAGGTTGCACCCATCTTCCTGTATTTTAACTCAGCTTTTAGACCAAAGCCCTACTCCCTGCCAAAGGCTGAACTTCATCACAACAATTGATTTATCCCCAAACTATTTAGCCTTTTTGTAATAAGGTTTTGATACTAATATTGTTTCTAGCCAAAAGGATCTAAAGGTAAAAGACTTGTCTTTTCAAATTATAGGATTTTGTCATGGAAGCAAAGCCTTTGGGAGGAATATAAAAGTGTCTCTGTCCAGCTTATCTCAAAATTCTCTTCAGAGCTCTTCTCTAGGATGACTTTTCTCTTGGGTGGAAAGTGTAAATGTGTGAAAAAGTTGGAGCTTTTTATCTGCCTAAGAAAAGCCCAAAATAGTTCTCAAACAACTTTCCATTAGACTGAAAGTGTTTCCTCTGAATTGCAGATAACAAGGAAACAGATAAATTTAATTTGTTTTCTGGAAAAAAAAATTACAGCTCAAGTAAAAGAGGTTTTCTATTGAAAACATGAAGACTTGAATTTCACAAGGAGAACTACAGAAAATAAAATGTTTCAAATAAGGTCTTTTAAAAAACTAATCTAAATGTATATTTAATGTTAAGTAGTTTTTCTAACAGATGTTTTTCCATTAATATTTTGAAGGATTTTAGTGATAGATTAAAAT
>NW_005314405.1:0-958 GCF_000412655.1 Myotis brandtii
ACTGATCCTTCTCATTGAAAACCAAGTGTTTTGGATATAGTAAAATAAGGGCAAATGATAATTTTTCCCATCTTATTATATTCAAACATAAATAATTCTTAGTATAAAAATCATCATTCCTTTTCCCTCTAATGTAATAAACATAACCAAAACCTTAATATTACAAGAAAACTTAATTGATTTCATAATTAATTTTCAAAGCAAAAGAGTCATTCATTACTTATTTGAACAATAAATATTCACTGAGCAACAACTTTGTTTTATCTAATATCTATGGAAGGTGTATATACAGCAATCAACAAAACAGATCAAACCTCATGAACCTTATATTTGGTGATAAAGACATTATCAGTATTAAATTACTAATAGTTTCTATTAGTTCATAAACATTTTATATTTATAAAGTTTATGAATTTATAAAATATAATGAGAAGTACTGGAAAAAATGAAATGAGACATTGTGACATAAACAAATAGAATTCAAGATAAATAATCCAACTGACACAGAAACAAGTTCCTAATCCCATTAGTACTAGTTTACAACCTCCTGCAAATACGCATACATAGCACAGAAGCCACAAACTCTGCTTTTGGACTTACTTTTTCTTCTAAGGAACCCTATCTCTTAGAATCTCCCCATTGTCTACCCCCAAACACACAACCCAGTGAATAAACTTATCAATTCTATGTTCAACAACATGTCCTCTTTAGATGGCTAATGAAGCATAAAGTACCAAAATGGTGAGTTATAGGGATTAGAAACAGGTGAAGAGTACATAAGTATTTCAAATGGTCAACTAGGAACCACAAGACAATATTATATCATAGAAAAAGTATGTACTGCAGACTATAAATGCTACTTAGAATGCACATATTGATAATTATATCAAGTTGTTACTGCAAATAATTTAACACTGGAAAGATTCCAGCATCAACTTGCAGTACATAAATAAAGTTT
>NW_005314406.1:0-958 GCF_000412655.1 Myotis brandtii
TCTCAACTTTTGTCATTATAGGCCTCCCTTTAAAAACTGTGTTCCAAACATACCCGTCCTTTTTCTCTTTCTTTTTCTTAAACACATCAAGCATATTCCTGCCTCGGGTTCTTTGCACTTGCAAAGATCACCCCCTTCCCAGGGCTATCAGGCTCAGCTGTGCAGGATGTGCATTATACAAGCTCAGCCAGAGCAAAGGGTACCTTTTTCTAATTCATACAGAGAAGACATATGGGCTAGAAGCTGCCCTGCTTCCCTGTGATGATTCATTCATTCCTGAAACAAACACTAGCTGAGCATCTACTATATGGCAGGCACTGTTCTAGGCACTGGGATTATAGCTTTGAACCAGACAGACAAGCCCTTTGCCATTTGGGAGCCCACTGCCATTTGGGAGCCCATACACTAGTGGGCGGAGACGCACAACGGACAATTCAACAATAAATGAATAAGCAAAACATCAGACAGAAACCAGAGTATGAAGACAACTTAACTTGGTTATATAGTGACTGGATGGCTGCTTCAAGTTTGGAGAGTCAAGGAAAGCCTCTGGAGGTGGTATTAATTTATTGTGGGATCTAAGTGGCAACAAGGAGCCATCAACATGAAGAATTTGTTTGGGTTGGAGGAGGGAAGGCAGGCATTCCAAGCAAAGGGAACCCAAGCTGTGAACTCCTGCAGAGGCCCCAAGAAGTGAACAAGCTCTTTGAGTTCCAAAAATAGGAAGTCCAGGTGTGATGGGGATCAAAAAGGGGAGAGGAGTGAGATGAGGCTGGACAGGTGGTAGGGTCCAGAGCTCGTGGGACTCTGTAAGTCAGAACAAAGAGTTTGGATTTTATTCCCAGGAGCTACGAAACCATCTGAGGTTTCAAGAAGGGAGTGTCATGATCTGGAAAGATCACGCTAACTCAGGGTTATCCAAAGAACGTCCTGCAATGATGTCCTCCATCTAGACCAG
>NW_005314407.1:0-958 GCF_000412655.1 Myotis brandtii
AAAAAAAGGCATTTGATAAAAGCTGGCATCATGCGGGATAAAACTCACCAAACTAGGAATGAAAGGAATAAAAGAGATTCCGCCGAAGAAAGCCTACAGCAATCATATTTTGTGGTGAAACCTTGTAAGCGTTCCCTTTAAGATCAGGAACAAGACAAGGATGGCTGCCAGCATCATTACTATTCAACATGGGGGTCTTTTCTAGAGCACTAACCGGAAAAGAAATAAAAGGTATGCAGATTGGACAGGAAGAGGAAGCGCTGTTGTTATTTGCATATGCTGTGTTTGCCTCTTTGGAAAAACCCAAAGGGCCCACAGATAATAAAAGAGTTTAACACGGTTGCTGGATTCAAAATCAATATACAGAGATAAAGGCGCCGCTGACAATAGAATAAATTTTTTACAAACTTTCTAAGATAAATAATAAACCTCCCAAAAGTTGTGAAGTTCTTTATGTAAAAAAAATCAATATTTGGATCTACCCGATAAGAGCTTGGCACATTGTAGCATTTCATTAATCGTGTATTTCTGCTTCCGCTGCCCTATACCTGAGATGTTTGCATTTTCAGCCTAAAGAAACACTATCAGACTTGTCAGAACAATTCATGCACGCTGCATCTTACTGAACCCCTGTTACTTTAAAGATTAATATTTGCATAATGCAATTGCCAAACATTGTCTCATTCATTATCTTTCCCCCAAGAGAATTGGGTAATAACATTCGAATTTGCACGGAAAGAAAGTGACCTACAGGATATATTTAGTTTGACATTAGGGTTTGGGCCCCGGTCTGTCTTCTCTCCATCGCTGTGGGGTGTCACCCTGCCCTGGGCCTGTTGACCCGCTCATTCATTAAGTAACTCGAGGATACCTACTGAGCCCCATGCCCGGAGCGAGGGGCACAGTGATGTGCATGGCAGACACAAAGCTTGCCCTCATGGAGCCCAGCCCACTGGAG
>NW_005314408.1:0-958 GCF_000412655.1 Myotis brandtii
ACTTGACCTCTCTAAGATTCAGTTTCTGTTCAACAGATGGCTATAATACCCACTTCGATGGTTGTCGTAAGGTTCAAAATAATTAATAAATGTAAGATACTTACATAGTAACCACTGAACAAAAATCAATGCCCTCTCTTCCCGCCCCACCCTCATTTTCTCCTAGTGTTCTCATTTTTTCTTTCAATAGAATAAAACTATTTTGATAGAATGAGATTAAATGTCTTAGAGACATTAATAGAACATATGAAATAATCCCACAAATTAATTCAATATAAGACCTATCTCTGATCACACAACACTTTGTAAGCCAGAAACACATACGACTTAAAATGTTAAGAAAATAGGACTTCTTCAGAGGCAGGTCGAATGCACACCTAACTATTTGATTCTTTGTTCTTTTCTATTCAGTACATCACCTCCATCATTTGTTCAATCAATGTCTGTTCTCAAGAAGAAAAAATTGATCAGATATTACTTCTTAATAACATATGAAGCTTCATCCTGAGTCATTAATTTGGAATTTAAAAAGCAATTTTTGGTGTAAGTAACACTTCTATCCCTTTCCAAGAGAAGAATGCCTCATCTAATCACCTGTGTCTCTGAGATAAATGAATGCATTAAAGCTCTTAACACCCTTTGATGGACTACAAATGGTCACAATACAGGACAATATTTGAACAGTAATGATTTGTGCTTTCTTCTTAAGTGTAAGCTGATTGCAAAGGCTCCTAGACAGAGCGAAGTAAATAGCTAAAAGGGTCATGAATCTTAATAGCTTCCAAATCAGAAAGATCTGCAACTTATATGCTCTGACTGGAGTGTGAATGGAATGTATAAATATTAATAGGTCTGGCAGAGGCCCTGCAGACAACCTGTCTAAAATTTCACAGCAGGAAGATTGAAGTTGCCGTGTGCGGAGCAGACGTGAGGCTCCCACCTGGAAATGAACTGTCAG
>NW_005314409.1:0-958 GCF_000412655.1 Myotis brandtii
AAAAAATAAGATGCTCTATTTAGTCCAATCAAGCAAATAGGAAGTTGTCAGAATTGCTTGACCTCTAACTGGAACAGTGATGGTCTGGCTTTCCTCGGCACTTGTCGGCTACAGCATATAAAAGGTCACTCTCCTTCCTGCATGCCACTCCATAATAAAGAGGCAGCTAAACTGGAGCAGGGTAGAGGAAAGCCGTGCAACTAAATCATGTCACCTATCAATGGTTGAATACAGAAGGTACGTTTTTCAAATATGTGAAAGGCTGCCACATGTTGGAATTCGATTTTGTTCTGTATGACCCCAGAAGGTAAAGGGAGGATCAGCAGATGAAATAGGAAGAAAGATCACAGCATCCCAGCTCAATAGAATAACTTACCAAAGATAGCATGGGTCAGCCAGCCTGTGAAAAAGCGAGCTCTCTATTGTGAAAACCAAGACAGTCACTTGACTCAGATTCTGCAAAGGAGACGAAGGATCAGAAAAGTGATTTCGCTAGATAACATTTAAGTTATCATATCACCAAATATGAGAGTCCATTTTAAAAAGTGCAGAACACATCTAAAGAGAATCTTCTAATGCACTCATCAGACAATGACCTGAGTAACAAATGGTGGCTCTCGTGACATTTTCTCTCTAACTAAACTGCTCGCTCTACTTCTAGCCAGCACTGAGACTTGCTTATTCAAATCTCTTCGCTCCAAACACCCCTGGTATAACTCTTAGTGGGAAATAAAATGGGAGAGAGGATAGAGAGCAAGCCACAAATCTGGACAATCCACATCCTTAAAAAATTGGTCAGAAATAATTAAGAATTGGATAAAATAAAACAAGGGGAGGCTGTTTCTGTTAGAATCTGAAAATAAAGATATATATATATACACACATATATATACATATATACATACAGGGTGGGGCAGAAGGAGGTTTACAGTTATGAGTATGTGAAACACAGAGTTTA
>NW_005314410.1:0-958 GCF_000412655.1 Myotis brandtii
CTGCTGCCATGGAAAAGAAAAAATTGAGAATTGACCATGATTCTAATAAGAGAATGTTAAAATAAATGGAGTCTCATTTTTACCCTTCTGAAAGAAGATGAAATGTAACATTGATAGTGAAATTGTCTGACCAATTATCATTATCATCTTCAAGAGAACAACATGGTTCTATTGATTTTATAATCATTGTAACAAAAATGGAAATAGTACATGTATAAATCATCCTATGATCATTATAAAAGATGACTTTATAGTATAGTTCTTACAGAATATTCTTGAACAATAAGGGACAGGAAAATAATGGGAAAATAGAAAAAATGAGCATTCCCGGAGTGATGGTCACAGCATGAGAAGTCCGTAAATTGAGATTTCAGTTTATGTAAATATTCTAGTCCAGCTTTCAACTGATATTAAGAAATGATTGCATCTAGCAAGTCTGTAATTAATACTGCCTTACTAAACATAATTTATTTGTTATCATTATTTCCAAATTATAGATTTCTATTTGCTTTTGCATAATACATAGTGCTTAGACATAAATAGAAATTTATGAGATGGAAGTTTATTAGGAGTGAGGATCTGAATCAAAATCTAGTCTTGAGTAATATAATAATTGCTAAAAATAATTAAAATTTCCCTTTTATTGTCTGATAAGGACTTGAGAGCTGTTTTTCTTTCTTCTTTTTGTTTTGGTTGGATTATTTAGATAATTCCTTAATGTTCTTATAATTTTGTTTTCAAAGCCTAGGAAATAACAGACTATATAGCTAGTTTGAGATTTATTTGTGTTTTGTTTTGGTGACTATAAAAACTGCTGATTAGAATAAAAGGCTAAACTTAATTCTCTATACTTTATTATACCAGTGATGGAATGTAAACTTTAGTATTCTTCTCTCATTGTTCATCTTTAGTGACATACTTTATACTAGGAGCCCAGTGCACGAATCTGTGCACCTTG
>NW_005314411.1:0-958 GCF_000412655.1 Myotis brandtii
TAAATAATTAGTTCTTACATAGTGCACTCTAACTGTGCTAAAATATATTTCTATACATCTTCCCCCAATCATATTTATTACCTAAAGTAAGTTTCACTTGTTTCTGGTTTCCATAGTAAAGCCTCTATTATGCCTAAGTTTTAGTCATTAAGAAATTCTTTTTATGAAGGAGAAAAGAAACCTTTGAAAGTTTTTCATTTATTTCCCCTTGAAATATTCCTGTAAGACTTGAATGAATGATAATATTCATTCAGCAAAAATTCATGGAGTAGCAACTGTTCCAGGCTCTGTACTTTCATGGTTGGAGGTGGCTTCATAAGAAAACTTGCTGAGCATCCTGACACCATCAACACCTCCAGCTTTGCTGCCCAATAGTGCTTCTTCCTGCTCACACAGGGCACACCCTCCTTGTTAGGAGGAATGGCTGCAGATGGAACATGTGAGTTTTCATTTCTGATGATCACTGGCTGAAGCACCTTATCTCTGTACCACCAACTCCACCATTAGGATTATTGAGCCACTTGACCTACACTGCATTTCACCACTAACCCTAGGAAAAGACATAGCATGTCTAAAAATCTGAGCTCTCACCAGCTTACCTCTCCAGGTTCAGCAACAAGGACTTTGCTACCTAGTTCAGTGTGACCTTATACAATAAATATGGTAACAAGGCCAACTCATTATATGCCCACCTTCCCCAGGAGGACCCACCCTGTCCATCTTATGTTTAGTAATTGGACTTCTACTGTCCCTGTACTAAAGACCCTCATGTAGACCTAATTCATCATGGTAGCATTAAACACCATTCAGCCATAAGTGATCAGCCAATATGTGTTCAATTTATACAATATCCTCAATATATATCTCTCTAGCCCAGCCTCCTCTCCTGCCTCTCCAGCAACCATATATATATATATATATATATATATTGCTGCAGTCATACTCCACCAATTAGAGT
>NW_005314412.1:0-958 GCF_000412655.1 Myotis brandtii
TCTTATTAAGGAGTCTTGCTTACTTATATGTTACTCAGTTCAAATAAACCAATTTTAGGGGAAACTAACAGTTGTTTATGTTGTATGTTTTATTTTTGCCTTACCATTCTTAGATAGAGTTGCTGAAGAGAGAAAAAGCAGAAGACATAATTCAACAAGAAATCACAATGTTGTTTATTATACCATGACAACAGTGTTACCGAATTTTCTTGAACTGTTACTTATCTTCATAGAGAATCTATACCTGGAGACCAAGGTTTGGTCTTTGCTCCCATGTCTTAAGAAACTTAATAACTCTACTACTTGTGGCTCTCATAGCCTCTCTTCACCATATTCTTTTTTCTCCTCCTCCCCCGTGTCTTCCTCTCCTTTGTCCTCCTTCTTCCCTATTACTCCCAGACCTATTAAAGTGTCATGAACAATATGTTCATGATTTCATGTCAACCTTTGCTTTGAAGGGGGAATGCAAGGCTAAGGAAATTCCTATCGAGGGCGTCTGTTGCATTAATCCTGGGACTTTGCAGAATTTTGTTTATTACATAACAATTACTACTACCTGTGAAAGCCCTTGGATTTTTTTCTTTTATGGATGGCAGTATTTCTAACAACAGCTAAAACTGAAGAAGCTAAAACCACCTCTGTTTTTGTAGGTATATAAACTCAGAATATTCTATCAAAATTTGAACTTGTTTTCCTTCTTATTTCTTTAACAACATTATTAAGAGCACTATGGTGCTCTGGATTTTTATTTTCATTATATTTTTGTTTTGGCTGCCCAGCCACTCAGTCTTTCTCATGTCTGGCCCATCTGTCCTTGGTAATAAGAAATTGGTCTGAGACTAAGTTTTATTGAAAAGCTTTGACAGAAAATATAAGTTAAAATCACAATTATTTAAGAAAAATCTAGGTTGACCTTTTTGACAAGTCAATTTCCACCAATGAGATGACTGTATTTCAG
>NW_005314413.1:0-958 GCF_000412655.1 Myotis brandtii
GAAAGGGTTGCAGGAGTGGGATGGAGTGATTAATTCCACTTGGAGTGGGGCAGTATCAGCGAAAGCCCTGGAGAAAATGACAGGGGGGTCGGCCTTGAAGAATAAGTAGGAGCTCATTAAACAGATGGGGAAAGAATATTTCAAATAATGAAAACAACTAAAGGCCTAAAGATATGGGCACATAAATGTTGAGGAAAGTGTACATATGGAAAAGGATGAAGAATGAAGTTCACGTGGCCCCCTGTGTTCTTCCTGGGACCCCATCTTTATTACCTTACTCACCACAATCCCTTTGCTTTGCTTGGAATATCATCTCTCTCCCCTGAACCCTCAGAACCTGTCAATCATTCTGCAAAGTTACTGAATACCTTCTGTGTACCATGCACCAAGGGAAAGAGGCAGACATGGATTTGTGGACGACTCTGAATGGCATCATGGGGATGCTAGTCCCCGACTGAAAATCTAGGCGAGAGAGCGGTGTCTTGCCCAGATTCTTCCAAGGAACTGAGGCATTTTCTGTTATAGCAACGGCAGATCAAGTACACATTCTTAACTATCCAAAGAGTGTTACAATTTAGTCCCCATGTGGTAGGATAACAGTTTCCCCCACACTAGACTTAAACAGTCAGAGAAAATGCAGCTCCTTTCTTTTTTTCTTCTGTAACGGATCTACTGCTTTTCTGACAGTTCCCATCTGTTCCAGTCACTTTTGCCTGATGATAAATTTTTGGACATGATAAAGCATGCCCCAAACTAAGTGGCCTAAGACAGCCATTTTGTTTTGCTCACAGGTTCTGTGGGTCAGGAATTCAGACAGGGCATGGCAGGGACTTGTTTCTGTTCCCCAATGTCTGGGGCCTCAGCTGGGAAGACTTAAATGGCAAGGGGTGCCTCAGCCACTAGGAAGCATCTGAAAGTGTCTTCACTCACGTACTCATCAGGGCAGGGATGACTCAAA
>NW_005314414.1:0-958 GCF_000412655.1 Myotis brandtii
CCAAAGATATGGGAAATTTGTATGGATTCCAATTGTATACATTCAATGAACTAACACAGATGGGAACCTCAATTTTCAGGTCGACGGCAGATGAACTGTGTGAAGTCTTCTGACTTAGGGCTCATTCTGTTTCTCTTGAGAACCTGTATGTAAAGGATTGTATCTGCCTGGCTCTGTGGGTGGAAGATGAGATTTCTCTCTGTCTTTGCAGTCTCTTATCAGATTGCCTGTGGAGCATATCAGATCCTTGTTTAATGATTATTCAGCAATGACAGTGTTTTCTTTCTCTGCTACCTTTGTGGAGAGGATTTCTGGATTGGGAGAAGATTTTGATCTTAATTATATCTCCCCAACACTCAGCTGGGAGATGTGTCCACTTTCCTTCTCCTTCTTCATGTTTGGGCATGTTGGCAGAAGCTGCAGCTACCATCTTGGCCAACCTTGTGGGTGACCTTGTGGATGGAAAGCACCCTAGGATGGCTAAGATGTTGAGGAAGAAGTTAGGAGGAACCTTGCTTGGTTCCTTATGACCCTGGAGCCACTACACAGCCCTGAATTGCCTATCTTTAGAGTTCTTTTATGTGAAAGAGAAATAAGTTTGGGTTTTTTTTGGTTTGTTTCAGCCACTATTATTTTGTTGTTTTTTCTGTTAAGTGAGGCTGAAACTTTTATTCTCACTGATACACTGCCAGGAAGAGATGAAATATAGTCAAATCAGCTTTCCTGTTTAATTATCCTCTAACATTTAACTGTTGTTTTGCTCACACCCATGTAAGCCAACTGATGTAGGTATCCAGACATACACTTTGTAATCAGTTTATTTTTTATCTTTTACCACAAAGCCATTTGTTCAAATTTAAATGCTCTCTGGGTGCTTTCCTGGCTTAAAAACAGAAAAAAGACCAAGATGAACTTTTGAAATACATGTCTTCATCTTTTTCAGGCAAAAATATTAAAT
>NW_005314415.1:0-958 GCF_000412655.1 Myotis brandtii
AAAAAAATCCCACATAGAAGTGGATCCATGCAGGTCCATGTTGTTCCAGGCTCAAGTGTATACTAAATGAAGGACTCAGTGAATTAATGAATACGTTAATAGAACTAATGCCAGTACAAAAGAGTTTGTTGGGTTGGTACTGAAAGAAAACCCACATTGATGCAAACCTGAGGCG
The DNA here is from genome assembly GCF_000412655.1 of Myotis brandtii. Classification (NCBI taxonomy): domain Eukaryota; kingdom Metazoa; phylum Chordata; class Mammalia; order Chiroptera; family Vespertilionidae; genus Myotis; species Myotis brandtii. The sequence continues at coordinate 176 of NW_005314415.1, forward strand.
GCGATGAAAGGACCTGTAGGAGAAGTTTAATCAGCCAGGCTGTCCAGAGGTCAAGGTGAGCATCTGTCTGCTCTTGCAGAGGCACCGGTGCTGGTTGGTGCTGATGCATGTCTAGACAGGACACACACTTCTGGAAAGTGAAGAGCCAAACAGATGTGTGTTATTTGTATCTGTCTAGATGTGGGGTTTACAGATAGTAGCTGACACCTACATAGCACTTACTGCAGGGGAGACACTGTTCTAAATGCTGTGTATGTACTGGCACACATGTGTATCATCTCATTTAATTTTCACAAGAACCTTAGTCTCTCACACACACAAAATTATGTTCCATTGAGGAAACAGTGTGGTTAAGTAACTTGCCCATGGTCACACTGCTGGGGAGGAGAGGCAAGTTTGAGCACCCCGGCTCCCATCATGCTGCACTCCCCAAAGACCTGTGCTCTCACTGGGCAAGAGAGATGAAAGACTAGTCCCGAAGGCATGGTGCAGTCATATAGGAAGGACACATAGACAACATTTTGAGACCATGACAAATAACTTAGTACAAATAGACTTGTTCCCTGAAGTCTTAAGAACTTACGGAGGGCAGGTGGCTTGTCTAAGACTGTGCTAGTCAATGGCACAGCTGAGGCTAGAATCCATGTGTGTCTGAGACCAAATCCAAGTCCTTTGAAGTGTGATGAGGCTTGTGAAGTAGGTGCCAAGGGAAGGGGTAGCCAGGGCCTTTTATTTAATCTTGGGCTGAGAAAGACCTGGCATTATTATTATTATTATTATTAT
>NW_005314416.1:0-959 GCF_000412655.1 Myotis brandtii
CTTTGCAAAGATCTTCCTGAAGGAGGAAGAGTTCAACGGATCAGTCTAGTAGGAAGGGGAAAAGGACAAAGCTTGGACAATCACTGATGCAAAAATGGTGATTCCACACTCAGCTGGGCTCAGTTCAGAGCAGTTTAACTAACATAAGTGAACAAGCGGCTGGCAACGCAACAATGCAGAGACGCTCTCCCTGCCCTTACAAGTCAGAAGACACAATATGATCAGACAAGAGAAAAAAGAAGCTCTTTAAGATTATACAACAAAATGTGACTGTATGAGGAGAACTACAAAAAGGGAAACCGCAAGCTTAAAACTCACCACAAATTGTCTTTCTATTAGAAAGCCTAGTGCCCACCCATGACCCTGGGCCTCACACGTACATGGCTGTGTCAAACTCCAGCTCATCTCACTGACCCGGGGAATAGGAGATGAGGAGACACACGTGGACTGTAAACAGACAGTCCCCTTAAATGCCACCTATCTGATGCCATATCAAGGACAATTTCACAAGTGTGCTCGTATTCCAAACAGAGTTGTGATCTTGATCATTGTCAACCCAATTTAAATAAAAATAATTCCTTTTTTCCTTTTGCCAGGATCTAGTAGAATGAGAAAGATCAGAAAGGCCTTTTATTTGAGCCCACTCTTTAAAAACTTTACTTTATAGGAAGACAAAATGCAAGGGTGAAATATTTATTAGTATTTTTATTTGTGCCTTCTCGCACAGAGCAGTCCTATATTTGTTATTCACATAAAATAAGTACACAGGACCTTTAGTGACATATGTTTATTAGTGTGCTGATGGGTTCTTTCAAAATGAAGTTGCCCCCAAAATGGAAAGTTACCAGTCATACCATGTTATGTCTGCTATCTGTCAACTTTTAAATATTGAAAAGATATCGAAAGGCAATAAGACTAATAACGTGATTTCCTTTACCATACAACATACTAATTTAAAA
>NW_005314417.1:0-959 GCF_000412655.1 Myotis brandtii
TAGTTTCATATCAAGTTGTTTTCAGAACATCCCACTTTTCTTTATTAATTGAAGAAAACTGGGTCTGAATTGTTCAAATTGTCTAAACTTAAAATGACAAGCTTTGGGGGTAGAATTGTTGCATTTCTTTAAAATGTTTTGCAGAATCTAGGGCACTCCAGATGCTGCATTTCTTTGTAAAGGATTTTTCTCTTTACTCATAAAAAGAACAGGGAAGTACTTATGAAACTAATGCTTAAAGGCAGAATAAATCCTAAATCCTCCTCAATTTAAAACTGTTATGAAAATAGCTTATAAAGGAGTTACACTCTTGCTTCTGAAACACAGCTCTATTCTTGCTAATGCATTGTTTTATTCATTAAGTGAAATTTTAGTATCAAAATGTCATATAAAGGGAGAATATTATTTCTACAAAAGTGAGCACACAAGGTGGAATACAAGTTTAAGTTAAAGTATCAAGGGAAGAATTCAGCTTTTTAACAGACTGATTAAACATGACATATTCCCCACTGCAAGTATGTATACACACGCACCACATAACATTTCAAAATAATCATGGTCTACTTAGAATGGGTTAAGATGTATGTGTGTGTATATGTATCCTATTTTAATCTTGTTCAACTTCTCTCTTTGCCCCTACACATCATCTTATTTATTTTTTTATTATGATAAGGAAAAAAATGTTGTAAAAAGCCTTGGTATAATCACTATGCAACTTCAATAATTATCAATAATTTGCCATTCTTGTTTCATCTTGTCTGCCACTGTTTTCCTTGAGTATTTTGAAGCGAGTTCCAGATTTCACTGGATTTGTTTATCAATCTTTTCATCTCTATGTGTTATGGATGACTAGATCTCTGATAAAGGTGAAAATTGGGAAGCCCGATGTATCTGAACTTGATGTAATAATCATGTAATCTGTCATTGATTGCATCTTGTTTTTATTAGGTTTCCATGTA
>NW_005314418.1:0-959 GCF_000412655.1 Myotis brandtii
CCTCCCAGAACCGAGCCTAGTATTACTTAGAGCGTGAGGACAAGATCACATTTCTACTGCTGAGACATCTTGTTCCCTGAGGTCACACTGCTTGGTCATTTGTTATGTGCCAGGAACTGTGATGAGGTTTATAGACACTGTGTCATTTACTACTCATGCCAGTCTCAGGTGTTATTAGCCACATGTGAAACATGATCACAAAGGCAGTCACAGTGGAGGTGTCATCACTCCAGCCTGTCTCTGGGATCAGGATGAAGACGTTAAGTCTGGGCCACTACCTTTCCCACACACTGCTGCTCACCCAGCCCTGGCTTGTGGGCCCGGAGCTCAGAGACATTCAAGGATCTGGAACCGTCTGTCAAACGTCAGCACATGAGTGGGACACGAACTCACTGGCCTTCTGTCCACTTCGTGGAAGAAAGAGGACTGGCATTGGAATGGGCGGCGGCGTGGAAAGACACTAACCACCCAGGCAGACTTAATCTGTCCACCTCGGGCCCCAGTGTCATCGCTGTGCTATGTTCTTCCCTCAACCATGACAATCCCGCCACGTGTTTGCACTCTGCGACTAAGGAGACACTGAAACTCTCACTCGTGGTTCAATGCTGAACTCAACTCTCACCGCTTCCAGAAAGCCTTTCTTCAGCATGAGGACTCCCCAGGCACTCCCCTCCTTTGGACATTTCTAGGCTATTCCTTTTCTTTAAAAAAAATTTGTCTTAGATTAATCATGCATGTGGCCTCTGAGCCTCATTTAGGAACAAGTTCTCAAGCTTATTGCAGCAGTAATTCCAAGGCGCCATGATGACTCCCTGTTTGGGTTACTCTAAATGCAGACCAAGAGGTAAGGGTTGGAGTCCAGGGATTTCATTTGTACGGGGCGCAAATGACCCTTAAATGACCCTTAAATGACCCCATCACCCTTAAATGACCCCTCATCCCCCTCTGTATTCAGTCCC
>NW_005314419.1:0-959 GCF_000412655.1 Myotis brandtii
AGGGGGCTGTCAATTTCCCGTCTTGTCCTCCCTCCACCGTTCACATCTGCCTGTCCTTCAGGCCAGGTCCTCACTCCCGGGACCCAGAGCACCAGCCCTCAGCCCTCGGCCCCGGAGCGTGTCTGAGACGGCAGCTCCCTGAAAGCCAGTAACATGGCTCCGCCACGTGTGTATTTTCTATGGGTTTTCATAGCAGACGGCACCCTTCACGGACCTAGCAGGTGTCAAAGTCAGCATTTGGCCAAGAGGGTTTTGTGTCATTCGATTCTGCCAGCCCCCGAGGAGTCTCAGGACACCGCCTGTTGATGGAGGGAGTGAATGAGTGAGCGTAGGCACCTTCAGCATCCGCAGGAGCCCCCGATGGGCTGGCCTGGGGCTCGGAACGGGGAGAGGGCCGGAGTCAGGCCTGTTGGTGGTCTCCGTGTTGACTGAGAAGAACCAGCCTCTGCCCTTTCCTCTGCCCTTCCTCTGTCCCCCCTCATTCCCTGTCCCCGTCTCCCCACTCCACATTCACACATGAGCCCCCAGCTGTTGCCTGCGGGGCCCCAGATTAGCTGACCCCCAGGACAAGGAAGCCACCAGCCGCCCCTCCTTTCTCTGGGCAGATCTGCTCCCCAGACCCTCTGCCACGCTCGGAGGATGGAGACAACTGCTCTTACATTTTTTAATGACGCCCCTTCCCACAGGCCACTTCCAAGGATGCTGTTTTGACTGGGGGAAGAATTCTTGTCTTTTTTTTTTTGCTAGGCTGGAATTTGCCATGTGTTTTCTCAACCCAGCCCCCTCAGACCAGGGGGAAATGAACTCCGGGCATGCCTGCCTCTTCCAGCCGCGCTGGCCCAACCCAAGGACAGCCATTAACTTGTTATTCTAAGTAATCCTCTGCTGAAAGCTGTGAGCCGCCTGTGCTGGACAACAGCAGGGATGTGGGGCTCCCAGCTTCCCGGGAGGAGGGACGC
>NW_005314420.1:0-959 GCF_000412655.1 Myotis brandtii
AAGGGGCCCAAAATATTCTAGGTCCAGCATTTAACATCATTAAATTTCTCTTTCCAAGCTGTGAGAAGTTTGCAGAGGCATCAGGATAAAGGATATCAGGATGTGATTGTAAGTCAGTGTCCCTCACCCACAGACTAAGTGATTTCCCAGGGCAGGCGCCAGGGTTTAAAGCTTTGATTTTAGACTCCTGGCCCTAGGAGACCATCAAACCATGCTGTTTGAATGCACTTGCTGCATACCCTAGGTGTATCATTAACAAATATGCCTTTCTCTCCCCCCAAATCAACCTTGTTGAATGGCAACTTAATGACATCCTCAGGATGGCCTCTTTTCTGTTTTGATTTCTCTCCTCTTTAACAAAAGAAAGAAAGAAAAGACAGAGAAATAACAAAAGATAATCAGCGTGATTCAAGGATGCTGGGACTATGCCGCTGAGTCCCGCAGGCCCTCCTCCTGTCTGGCTGGGATGAGGCAGCCCCTCCTCTCGACTCGCCTCTTCGCAGCATCAGCCTCGGTGCAGCACAGTCACACTACAACCAGAGGACCTTCTGCCAGGCCAGGTGGATGGGTCACTCCCCTGCTTATTCCCATGGCCCAACCCATAAGGCCCAAAGCTCCTTTGTAATGTGGGCCCAGCCTCTGTATCTTGTATGCACCAGGGCTCCACTTCCTAGAAGTGACCACTCTCCCCAGGGTTTCTGCTTTGGTGCAGCACCCCCCCTCCCAGGGGTACCCTTCCCTATGTCCACATTTCCTTCACCTGCCCAACACCTACTTAACCTGTAAAACTGTAACTCAAGAATTATCTCTGTGGGTAATTCTTCATCATCCCAGATCACCCTCCTGTAGATGTCCAGAGAATACACTAGACTGGGCTTACTCAAACCATGGCATTTTCTAAACTCTCTGTCTATTCACTACCTTCACTCCTCCATCAGCTACGAACCATTTGAGGGCAG
>NW_005314421.1:0-959 GCF_000412655.1 Myotis brandtii
AATTACGTAGGAGACAAGAGTAAATTGGTATATCAGGTATCCAAATATGTTATAAAGCTGTAGTAATCAGGACAGTGTGATATAGGCAAATGAGTGGGTTTATAGGTAAGTAGCCCAGAAGAAAGCCCTTAAGGGGAATTTGGTATGTAATAACTCATAGTTTATAAACAGTAAAGTAATGATTGACTACTCCGATGGCTGGCAACTTTCTTCTTAAAGGACCAGATTATAACTAGTTTAGGTATTGCAGGACCATGTAGTGTCTGTCATAATTACTCAGCTCTGCTGTTGAAGCATAAAATTAGCCCAATACATTGTGTAAACAAATGCACAGGGCTGCGTTCAGGTCAAACTTTATTTGCAAAACAGGCAGCTGGCCCATTGACCATCGTTTGCCAAACTCTGGTCTGTTTAATAAATTGCTTTCAGATACTTGACTATTTGATTTGGAAAATTATGAGATTAGATCACCTCACCCTGTACATAGACTAGTGCTCTAAATATGAAAAGGAAACCTTTAAAAAGCTTAGATAAAAGCATAGTAGAATGTCATGGTAGGATAAGGTTTCTTAGAAAAACACACAAAAAAGTAAAATGTTGATAAATTTGGCATTGCATTTAAAAAATTTCTATGTGTCCAAATACATGCATGAGCTGTTTTAAAATTGGCTATGGTTTGGAAGATGGAATTTGCAGCATACATAAACAGCCAAAAATTAGTTAAATAATTGCTTATACAAAAAACTAATTCAAAAGAATATATACACCCCTATGCTCATTGCAATGTTATTCACAAGCTATGGAAGCAACCCGAGTGGCCATCAATACACATTAGATAAAAAAGCTATGGTACTTATATACAATAGAATATTACTTGGCTATAAAAAACCCCCCAAAATCTTAATATTTGCAAGAGTATGAATGGTCCTAGAGCAGTGGTTCTCAACCTTCCTAATGCC
>NW_005314422.1:0-959 GCF_000412655.1 Myotis brandtii
TGTGTGTGTGTTTAGTTAAAAAAGTTAACCCAGTCAATTTTACAGTTAATGATTCAAGGATATTATCAAACATTTACAAGTAATTATAATAGATAATTCAGTTTCCTATTCCCCATCATGACAGGTGCCTCAAAAATTTAGAAGGCATATAAAAATTATCAATCTATTTTTCAAAATTTGCGAGGTTTGGGGAGTTTTCTTTTGAGCAAGTATTACAACTCAAATGGCTTAAATTTTAAATAGCCTAAAAACTTGGATATTTTAAAGTAAACAATCAACTGATCACATATCAATTCTAATGTAACACCCAAATATTTTTAATGAATGATTATTTCAATAAATTTAGAAATGTTCCCATGGCACCAAGTTAGAAGCCAATTCAAAATCAAATTAATGTACCAAAAGAAAACAATCCCAAACCATGAAATAATATAAAATAATAATGAAGCTAAACTTATTAAGGTGGTTTTAATATTTTGAATTCTCCTTCTGCATTCTTATTAAATCTTTATGGACATTTCCTCTCCTGGATTTAATAAGACCGTCTGATTCATGAGACAGAGCTAATGGTGTCTCCCACAAATAACAATATAGATGAGCACACTGTAAAACACAACTCCCTGGTTTTGTTCTTTGGCCACTTAAATTGCTTTGACAAGGATGAATCAATACAAACATATCTCCTGCAAAAGAAAATCCAAAATAGAAAACCCATCCCAAATGATAACACTGCCCAGCTGGTAGTCTTGAAAATGTAAGAGCTGGTACGAATGCAACGTGGAATGTGTCTATTTGCAGTTTGCAGCAGATCTGAGACAGTTTCCTTGCGTTTGCCTGTTTCTCCTGACTGTGATAGAAGTGCCATCCTATACTTGATTAACTAGATAATTATGTCCTGACTTGAACTAGGTGTTGTTGTTTTTTAATGCTCCATGATTTTCTGTTTTCACCACTGGTAG
>NW_005314423.1:0-959 GCF_000412655.1 Myotis brandtii
GGTCAAGTGGTCTTTGTATGCTGCCCATCTATGCACATGACACATGAATTAAAATATGATGCATGAGCTAAAGATCTAAGGGTCAAGCATCATTCCTGATAGAATTTAATGGGTATTAAACTATGGATAGGGAAGGTGGTCTACTGAGACCAAAAATAAATCACCAAGTCAGGGATAAAGTCAACTTGAACATGGAGACCACAATTGACTGACTAGTTGACTCCATGTTTAGAATTTTCATCAGAATGTTCTGTGTTTAGGATGCAGAACAGGCTCTATCCTCCAGCAGTGGCCATAAAGCCAACTCTGTCACATAGTTAAGATCTTAGTCATTCTCCAGGTGCCACTCGATGCCAACACACAGTTCCCGTCCTCAGTGGCTCAGTCTAGAAGGGGGAGCAAGTCATGTGAGCAAATTTCATTGGAAGGAGTCTTTTATAATGTCCATTTCCTGTATGCACAGGACCCACATTACAATATTTTGTGACAACCAAGCTTTGCAAGGTGTTATATGGGAGTTATGCTGAGTTATGTGTGGTATATATCTTCATTATAGACTTTGAAAAGCTGGAAACCAAACTGCATGTATAAATATATGATCTCTTACCTGAACTATGGCAGTTGCCCCTAACTGGTCCCTGATTCTACCCTTGCTCTATACAATCTGTTCTTAACACAGCAGTCAGAATAGTACTTTTCAAAAGTTCAGTGAGTTTTATATATATCCCACAGATGAGTGAAATCATATGGGTCTTAGCTTTTTCTGTCTGATGTATTTCACTTAGCATGATATTCTCAAGAACCATCCATGAAAGCAACAAATGAACAAAGAAGAAAAACAACAAACAAAATAATAGTATGGTGTTTATCAGACAGAAGAGGGGTTAGGGGGCCAGTCAAGGGTAAAGGGGGTCAAATATAGGGTGACAGAAGATTTGACTTTGTGTGGTGGGCACACA
>NW_005314424.1:0-959 GCF_000412655.1 Myotis brandtii
GAGAGAGAGAGAATTAATGCTAACAGCACATATATGGACAATAAAGAGCTAGAATCAACTTACAGTATTGACTTTTTCCTGTAAAGGCTTTTTTTATCGAATGGAAATGCAAATCTCTCCTAGAGTCCACATTCCCTGAAATTTTAAATGACTCCTAACTTGAGGTGTTCTATTTTGTGGTGGTTGTCATGGTGATGTTTAAAGAGAGGAACTATAAAGTGCTATACAAAGATCCTATTTTCTCGAGTAGCTGGAGTAGCATTTCCTTAGTGCAGCGTATGCCATTGGCCCCCCACCCACATGACTTGGCCAACCTCAGAGGTTACCTGCACACAGAAAATGCCAGGGGGTTGACACTTTAGGAACAGCCCTCAAGCAATAAAGGACAAGAGTTGGTGGGTAACACTGCATCTCCCTCCCCAGCGGTGGGATGAACCTGGGGTGCAATCTACACCGTCTCTCACAGGATCCCCAGCAGGATTGGACCTCAGTTGCCCACAGCAGTAATCTGTTCATGATCACAACTGTTATTGGCTCTTTCTTCTTTCCTGTCTCACTCTCCCCTCTCCCTCATTCCATCTCCCAACAAACCACTTGAACTCAACTCCTTGCCTCAGGGTCTGCTCTTGGAGACCTGGCTGCAGACTCCAGGGCCTGGTTTCTGACTGAGATTTTACTTTCCCTCACGGATACCAAACTCAAAAAGAGACTTCCACAAACTTTATGGGGATTTAACGGCATACAATTTGTTTATTGAAGACTAATGACAATGCCCTCAGGTAAAGGCAGTCTCAGACATTTCTGCAGCTTCTCTCCTATTTGCCTGGTAACAAATATGGGCATTGGCCACTAGGCTGTTTGTCTAACAATGAGCTAGAAAGCCTTCTTCACACAGGTTCCATTTGCTGAAGCAAATCTGCATTCAGTGCCCACGTCTTTAGAAAGCTGCCACACTTGTG
>NW_005314425.1:0-959 GCF_000412655.1 Myotis brandtii
TTTTTAGTAGTTTGGCCTGAACTCCAGAAAGAACCCAAATGTCCTTTCCTCTGAGGTCCTCCTTGGCTCAGACTGCCTTACGCAAGGATGAAGAGAGATGATAATATCGTCCACAGTGAAGTTAATGAAGCACAGTGGTTCTTCTACAACCAAGAATTCCAGGGAGGACTTTTTAAAGAGTTTCACTGAGATGCCAGAGGCTACTGTGTCTCTTGGGTCAAAGAATCTACACCATCAGCATCTCTGAGAGGTAGTAGAAGATGTGACTTCGTATCGCTCTAGGGAAGGGGATGTGTTGAGGTTCCCTCCTGAGAACGCTGCCCAGAAGGGGCTGTGTACAGGCTGACAGCAGCTCCTAATCCTCCGTGCCTCTGACACTTTCCTGGATGGATTCCGTTGCTGAGCTCTGTAAGCAGCGGTTCCCTTGAGAACAGGGGAGAGAAAGGGGCCCGAGCTTACAGCTCTCTGATCTCCGTGAGACTCCTCACTGAAATGATGGGATGCTCATCCTTCAAGATGACACCCGTGAAAGCCACATTCATCACTCACAGAAACGCTGCCCAGTCAGGAGGCAACGTGGGGCTCTGTTTTCCTGCTCTCAGCCTTAGCAGACAGCACAATTACCCAGGTGATGTAATAGCATCTGCTTATCAAGGTCGGTGGGACAGTTGAGAGAACACTGTGTATCACCTGTAGAACAGGTGACCAGGCCTAACTCTGCCATTTGGAGTGTGGGGCAAGTCTCCTGGGCCCAGGGAGCCTGAATGTAGCCCAAGAGGCTTGCCTCCCTCCCTTCAAGGTCACCTTCCCCTTCTGTACTTGATGAAAGGAGTTGTCAGTTCCTCTGGGTGGCCCTTAACATCTTAGTCAGCATCACCCTGTTTTCTGCTCAAAATGACAGGACCGTGTGCCTCCCTCCATCGGAACCTGCTCTGCAGTGCTGTTCCCCCAGGAAAACA
>NW_005314426.1:0-959 GCF_000412655.1 Myotis brandtii
CTTCTCTCACCTTTTCTTCCACTGTTTTCATCTCCCCTCCACTCTTTCCTCTCTCCTTGCTAAGTCTGACAACACCCACCAAGTAGTCTCAGGTACAATGTGGAGACATTGGGAAGGGGACTATCTACAAATGCAAGCAGAGAGATTTCAAGCTTCCTCGCATTATTCTGGAAAAGGTCAAAAGTTACCAGTTTTAAGTTTTACAATACCCTAGAAATGCACGTGTTCCTCTGTGGACACCCAGCAGAGGTGCACTGGAAATTTAAGATTGAATTCAGTTGAGGCTCACTGGTTCTATTAATAAAAAGAATCGTACAAAAGGTCTGTCTGACACGCTGTTTCCTTCATGGGTCAGGAGTTGGTTCTACAATGTGTGTGGTGGCTTGAACATCAGACAGAATTCTCCAGAAGGTTTGTGATCTAGGGGATTGCATTTCAGAATGCAATTTTTGTTCACTGACCTTTATGAAAGATACTGCAAATTGATGGTATGAAAGTTGGAAATTCATGGCTGTGAGCACTGTCCTAATGGTACATTTCAAGCTTGGGGGAGCTTCCAAAAAAAATTTAAAAATGTGAATAGAGTCAACATTCCAGAGAAAAACACATTGGAGAATAATATGTTAACTATTTGTTGATTTAATAATCAATTTCTTTTGGTGGAGAGTTGCAATAAGTAAACCTTCTCTGTCATGTCCTAAGAGATAGAGCCCTAGTTTTAGGAATACCTGGCTAAGGAGCTCCTTTCTGCAGCTTGTCTTCCACGTCTAGACATTTGAAGGGTAGTGGGTAGAGTGGAAAATACCCAGGGTAAGAAAGCTGGATTCCAGTTTATGCTCTGTCACGAATTTCTTATGTGTCATAAGACAATCAGTTGCTCTGAGTCTTGGGCTTCCTGTTTAGAAAATGGAGTCGCTGGATTGTATGTTCTATAAAGGCCCCTTCCAGCTTTAAAATGC
>NW_005314427.1:0-959 GCF_000412655.1 Myotis brandtii
CACAGGGCTTTGCTCTACCCCAAACTCCTGGCCTTTTCCAGGGCAGGCGCCCTGTCACCCTCCTGCTGCAATGGTCCCTCAGCAGGCAGGCTTTCTCGGATCGCCCTACCTAAAGTCACTTGCCCTGAATATCTGTTTGTTGCCAGGTATTTACACTCTGACAACCTTCTTCCAGTACAAAATGGTTGCAGGTGATTCAAGTCAATGAGATCGGAGAATTTCTCTGGTTTTTCTAGGTTTGTAAGGAGAAAGATGTCATGGGAACACAGAGGAGCAAGGCAGGCCGTCGGGTCTGAGAGGGAAGTTTTCTCTGCAGGTGCTACTAAAAGGCAGCAGCGAAGGGGACCCTCTGGGGTTCCTGGGGTACTGTCCTCAGGAGAAGGGGCTGTGGCCCAACCTGACAATGAGGGAGCACCTGGACGTGTTCGCTGCGGTGAAAGGGCTGAGGAAAGCAGATGCCACAGTCACCATCACACGGTACAAGGGGGGAAGGGGCGGGGCGGGGGGGGCAGGAGGAGGACACAGCTGAGAGGTCCAGGAAGACAGCTGGAGTGACAGCCTTCACAGGAAACTCAAGACTTCCCAGGAGACTCAACGCTGACCGAGACCCCAATGGGGAGATTTGCGATCACAAACTGGTTTCCCCGATTTTAACATGTTATTTTCTTTTCTCATCTTAAATATGGAAAGAACAAAGTATGTATTGGTAAATTTATCAAAAATACTAAAATTTAAGTGTAAACTATCATAGGACAGCTATTTGCATGTCATAAAATGGCTTCAAATCTTTTAAAGGGAAAAACTAATTTGGGGGGGGTGTCAAACCAGACCATTGCAACGTGGTCAGGCGTCTATGTCAGAACCGCATTTCCGAGCTCTGTTCCCCACCTGGTCCTGCCTGGCTCGCTCTCCCACCAAGTGTCCTGGTTCTCAGGAGCCTGTAGCCCCCACTGTGTTTG
>NW_005314428.1:0-959 GCF_000412655.1 Myotis brandtii
GGGGGGTGGAGCGGGGGCAGCTACAGTGAAAAAGGAAGACTTCACCCAGCCATACATATGTCTTTAAATTTTCAAGTAATGGCCAGATTATGTCTCTAGATTTTAGTATGAACTCACTTTTAGAGGAGCGGAATATTCTTTCTGGTTTTGACAACAAATAAAGAAGGAACAAAGTATAAAAGGTAAAACAGTTAGAAGAAAATCTGTGACTTTTAATTATTTAACCTGCAGCAAACCACAAATATGCATGGGGAGAAGGGAAAAAGGGAAAAATGGCTGAGGTCCACAAAGACCAACACACCACGTTATCTCTGAGAATCCTCACCACTGCTCACGCCCCCTCCTTGTGTTATCTGGCGGGTCTGGGAGAGGCTGAAGCGGCCTGCAGGTCACCATCTGAGTTTAGAAAACAAGCTCAGAGCAGAAGTCAAGGAACCATCCCCAGAGGAGGCTGATGACGGCCTCCATTTCTCACGGATTCGGAGCTGGTCTTTTCAACTCAAGCTACTGTTTACAGAAGCGTTGCCACAGGATTATAATTATGGGCTTTGTTTCGTCATAAAGAGAGGCTGAATCCTCCATCAAAGGAGGAGGAAACAACTCACTCAGAGGTGTGGAGTGAATCTCTCACACTTGCTGCTCGCTGGGACTCCAGTGGGCTGCTTGGGTTCAGGCCAGCGCCTGGGCCTTGCGGCCTGGAGAGCTCCAAGCTCACGGTGGGCAGCAGGGCCCAGGGTTCTCCCTGCCTCTCCCTCTTCTTAGAGAAGCGCTGGAGGTGGAGGAGGCCAGGGAGTCCTGTGCTCCCCCCAGCCAGCTCTCCCACCTACGGGACTTCCTCCTGCTCCAGGGAAACTGGCCACTCTAAGGCCTCAGGGGTGTCTCTGGCAAGACAGGGATCCCCGCAATAGCCATTTGCTCCCAAGATTGCTTCCTCTTAACTTCTTTCATTGGCTTTTCTC
>NW_005314429.1:0-959 GCF_000412655.1 Myotis brandtii
GACAGGAGATTAATATTGAAAGAGAACTCCCCCCCCCACCCCCCCCCGTTACATTTTACTTGCCCACTTCTGGCTCTTATTTCTTTCTCCGAGACTTATTTTCATTTGGCAAAAGCCTCCGGGTTAATGTAACAAAGGATTTCTCCTTGAGCTTACGTGAGTTTCCTGCCCATGGGTGACCTGTTCTTCTACCAATTATTTGTCACTGAGTGATTCTGAATGTTGATCTTGCTTCTTTTCCTTAAGAGGCAACAGTGTGCCTTCAGGTCACTATCCCTCCTAACCACAACAGAATGTAAGCCTCATTCTCAGACAGAAAGCAATGCATTTGTTCAAAGATGAAGAAAACATAAAAGGGGATGAGGCTGAGGATGGAGACAGTTTCTGGGCGTTCACAGGTAAGCTGATACTTTGAGATTCTCGGAGATTAGTGTTCTATCAAACAGCAGAACATCTTTGGCAAGAAGAAACCTAAGGGATTAATGGTGGGGTTGAGGAGGGGGAGCTAACTGCCAGAGTATGGGGGACAGATGTGTACAGAGGGTGTAAAATCATTCTTCCTAGAGCTGGGAAAAAAGTTTAGACATTCTGGGGATTGAGCCAGCTAAATTTTATTTTAAGCCTTTCAAATCAGAAGATTACAACAAGCATGGACAAGTTTAATTATAGTAGATGGAAGGTTATAAAGCACACACATTTACACCCGAGTGTGCACACACAAACACAGCAGTTCTGTTTTTTGTTTTGCTTTTTGGTGAATGCATGTTAGTACTAATTGCTTAGGGGGAAAGATTTGTTGCAGCAATAGCAGAATTCTCTGGCATATGCTATAAACAATGTGAAAATAATCAAAAGCGAAGTTAACTTTGACACTAACCTGACACCTTGAAGAGAGCAAATGAGACAATAAAAACAGCATTGGAGATGCATATGAATCCTGGTTGATGCTTTAAATATGA
>NW_005314430.1:0-959 GCF_000412655.1 Myotis brandtii
CAAATATGGTTCGTTTTATATTTATATATCATGATTTACCTTTTAAAATTTTTCTTCCTCTAACTCATTTCTTTTCCCTTCATAAGCTGCAGTGGAAACTGAAGTCTGACTAATTTTTGAAGTGGTCTAAAATAATTAAATGTAAGTAACTAGAAGTTTTAAATAAGTATATTAAAAGTAAGGCCACCTTGACACAGGCCAATTGTTCTCTGATATAAAATAATAAGTTTTCAAATAAAATTGTATAATCAATCACTCCTAACATGAAAATAACATATTAAGAAAAGGCTGTATTTATTCCCAGTAACAACTAAAGTACAATATACTATACTCTACTCATGAAACTGTTAATACACATTAGGATTCTTCTAGGTACTGCATATCAAGAAAAACTGCAATTACTTATTCATAAAAACTAAACTATAATAAAGTTTTTTTTTAAAGGAAAAAATTAATGCCAGAGAAGTTTCATGATCAGATTAAAAGCTTTCTATGAAAATAGGAACCAAGACATTTCAAGGGGGAAAATAATTACCTTCATTTTTTCCCCTTTTCCTATAAGAGCTTTTTTTTTCCAATAGCCCATTCATTTTCAGCCTCAAGTAGATACACATCATATGTACCATAATATTTTTTAAAGGTTTTAGACAATGTTACTGTCAGGCTTCCTGGCTTTATATGATTCAGAGGCCAATTCAATTACAGTAGCTGCTATATTTCCCTCTTCCTCAACACTCTCCCTGTCAGAGAAAATGAAATTCTGTAAGGTGAACGGTATATGTTTGTGTACATTGGCCAACAACGACATTTCACTTCAATGTTAAGCACTCTCACATGTTCTATTTATGGGATGTATAATATTAATGATTTATGTATTTACACTGTCCAATTATAAATGCATAAGAATGATTTACATTTGAGTTCAAACCCCCAGCTTCCTGGAAGTTTAAAGAATTCAA
>NW_005314431.1:0-959 GCF_000412655.1 Myotis brandtii
TGTGTCCAGAAACAGGTCTAGGGCAGCTGAACTTGGGCGACTGAGGCTCTAATTAGAGGCTGAATTTGGGGTCCTTGAGTCAGGTATGAGGGGGATGAAGTTGAGGGAGCACTCTGTAGGTGAGGCACTGATTTTAAGGGACTTTTAGCTCAGTGTCAGAGAAGGGTTTCTGGGGGACAGAGGTGCTCTCTTGGGAGCTTGGTGATTCTCAATGGCTGGTTGCTGGCGGCTGTGTTTGGGGATAATATGAGTCTGGTAGGATTTGGGGGTGTCTCAGATAATGCTGCGTGAGACCAGCCTTGTGAGTGTGTGTGAGCGAGAGAATCAACATTCATCAAGACTTGACCAGAATAATCTCTTCACTCCTTACCATCCACCCCACTGGGTCAGATCCCAAGGAGAGTGAAAAAGCCCCCCCTCCATCGGGGCTTGAATGGGAGACAGGCAGGCAGAGATGATGGAGATGGTGCTACCTCTTAGCTCAGTGAAGAAGGCTTCAGACTTTATTTGGGAACCCAGAGGAGGGTCTTGTTCCTATTGCCACCTTCCCTAGCCTCTTAGCAAGCCAACCTCTGCTCACGGCATACACACACGCACATACGTGTTCTTTTTATCTCACCCTCCTAGTCTATCTCTCAGACCCTGGGGATAATCTTGAATCTGTCAGCAGAGCTGGAATGAGCACCACTTGCACCATCCCTATCGGGGTAGGTCTTATCATCAGTGGCCTTGGAAGCCCCAACCCCCATTTCTCCCAAGTTCTGTGCAATGGGTGTGTCAGCATGGGAGGCGGCTTTGGCTACTTTCTGCCTGGAGTTGTGCTGAGCTCGGCGGATCCCGGAGCTTCCTCTTCCCAATTTCCTAGTTGGTTTTAGGGCCCCGTCTGAGGGTGAGGAAAGGAAGGAAGACAGATCTTTGGGGAGGGGAGAAAATTCTTGCCAAGTGAAGTCACCCCCAAT
>NW_005314432.1:0-959 GCF_000412655.1 Myotis brandtii
AAAAAAAAAAGCATGGGAATAGGTAGGGAATGCTGGGAAAGGCAGGTAGTTGCAATTTTTAAATTGTTAGGAATTTAATTGGCTACCCTTTCCTAACAAGAAGTGTTTCCTAGGAAGGGGTAGCCAATTTTACATGCAGCAATTTACTTATAATGCAACATTTGACCACAGTCCTCAAGATGGTGAGGGAGACCAAGGAGAGAATATCCCAGGGAACACATTCCAGGAAGAAGCAATGACAGGTGCAAAAGCTCTGAGGCAGGCGCTCACGTGGCATACAGAAGGCACATGAAAGGGGCCAAGGACTGGGTGATAGAAGTATAGGGTCCAGTCTGGGATGATGTGCTTTGACTTTGAGACAAATGGGGACTCAGTGGAGGACCAGAGGCCGTTAGTACCAGAGTCTGACTTGAATTACAAAGGGATCGCCAGGGCTGCTGGTTAAACACTGACTCTAAGGGTGTAAAATGGAAGCAGGGGTTCAGGTCAGACATGTAAAGAGACTGGAAGTCGTCACTCCCATCCTCTCACCAAGAAAAAGCTAAATAAATAAATAAATAAACCAATGCCTTTTTTGGAGCTATCAGTGAACTGAGGTCCTGGGGCAAGCCAGGACCCTAAAATCTGGAGAGAGGAGCAAATCCAGAGTCACAGCAGAGATGCGAATACCTGGAGTAGAAGCTGTGGGAGATGGAAATTGATGGGAACAATGAACTTGTAATTGTGAGGAGTTGCTAGCGGCTGAATGTGAGAGGGAGAAACTCATGGGGCCACAGCAAACTTAGGGGCCTCTACACTTCTGTGAGTTTTGCCTTCATGGACACCACCAGGTTCTCATGTAAAGAGCTAAGATGCCCTTCTGGCTCCTTAGGAGGGAGCATAAGAATAAACTTTTTGAAATACAATAGTTCCCCCTTATCCACAGGATAAGTTCCAAGACCCCAGTGGATGCCTGGCAC
>NW_005314433.1:0-959 GCF_000412655.1 Myotis brandtii
GCGGCAAACTTGGTCTGTCTTCTCTGCAGGGCCATCCCCACGCCCGCACTTAGAATCTGAGGACGCTGGCGAGGCCAGTGCCCACGCCCCAGCTTTTATGCCCCGTCCACCGGGAGCTGGAATTCACCGGCTAGAAGGCAGCAGTGCCTCGCCAAGGGTCTGCGCATAAAACTCCTCCCAGAGGAGATGTCCTGGAGGCAGAGAAAGTGGAGAAGACGAATCGAATTTCTAAGAAGAAAACCTTTGCTTCCTTTTGGTTTTCTGAGTGTGAAAACAAAACGCATCATCATCATGCAATAGACCGCTGCTAAGTTCTAGGAAGGTGGTCCGTGGGGTGTCCAGGAACCCCGGGGAGCCCCTATTCCCACTTCCCAGCTCAGGAAGTAGGACTTGGGGAATCCAGTTCACAGTGATTAGCTCTTATCTGCCATTTGCTGGGAAGAGGTGTGAGGTCTGTGGAGCCTGTGGTCTCCCCCCACCCCCCACCCCCGCATTTGGGGGTGTGCCTGGGGGGCCTGCCAGGACTCTCATTCTCATTCCTAAAGGATGCCTAGATGAACTAATTTAGCATCTTTCTTGCAGCCAACTTAAAAGAATTATGAAAACACTCTGCTACCTTCTCTAGCAAAATGTCCCCTTTTTAAAGAACAGATTAAAAAAATCACAGAGAGGCACGGATCTCGGCTTCATAAAAAGCTGGTGTGCGGTGAGAATTGGCCTGGGGAGGGCATCTCCGGCCCGGTTCACAGCGGGGAGCCCCTTTTGGGTTCTGTGGGTGGAACTCAGACAGGCAGGTCTGATTGCAGAGCCATCCTGGGGTCCTGGCTCCAGCGGCCTCCCAGCCTGGGAGCCAGGCCTGCCTGTCACTCCGGGGGGTGATGTTGCTGGGCGGTGGCTTCACAGGGAGTCTGCCCTGGGTTTCTGTCTGCTCAGAGCCTGCTGGCTGGGAGGGAGGGAGG
>NW_005314434.1:0-959 GCF_000412655.1 Myotis brandtii
TTCCCAGTCAGGACACATGCCTGGGTTTTGGGCTCAAGGAAAATGTGTGAAGGGGAATCTAGTCAATAATATTATGATAAGATGATTACTAGACTTAGTGTGATGATTACATTGTAAATTATATAAATGTTGAATCACTATATTGTATACCTGAAACTGATATAAAATTTTATAGCAACTATACTTAAATAAAAAAAATCTAGGTTTAAAGTAATTCACAAAACTGGTATAGTGGATTTTTTGAGGAAGTAAAAGTATCTCTTAATTTTTAAAATTGTAGAACATAGGCTAGTTTATAGATGCTCCATCTCTTTTTTGAAGAAACCTTGAACATTATATGACCCAAATGCCTGGTTCTAATGAGTATCATATGATTCTGACCCATGTGCTGAAGGTAAAGGTAATTTTGTCTTTGGCCAGAGCCCCAGCATTTATTAACAAGTTAGTAAGTTAATCTCAGTATTATTTTACTTATTACTTCACAAAAAATTCTATTTCTAATGTATTGAAGATAAAATATGGCTGAGGATAAATCATTTGTTCACCCATTCATACATTTGTATATTTATTAAATCAGAACTTAATTATTGAATATTTTCCAGGAGGGATGACAAAGGCAAATCACATTTATCACCTCAGGGAACTATAATAAAAACGCTTGAAATAACTTCCCAAAGTAATATATCCAGTCTATAGTTGGAGAATATGTAAAGCTCTACCCTCAAATAGCTCTATTTATAGATCTTGATTTATTCTTAATGCACTCTTCACTATTGGTAATTATATATTCGTGCATTTTATTATTGTCTTTATTATATGACCTATCCTGGAATGTAAAATGAATGAGGGCAAGAACTTTGGTTCATCCCTGTATTCTCAGCAGTGATAACAGCACCAGGCACAAAGACACTTAACGGAGATATTGACTAACTGAATGAGTACTAAACCTTACCTAATTC
>NW_005314435.1:0-959 GCF_000412655.1 Myotis brandtii
ATGCATACAAGTTCTGTGGTTGATCTCTTCCCAGCCACCCAAGTACTTCATTCCTTTATATGGCCAAATAATATTCCATTATATGACTATACTGCTTTTTATTAATCTCTTCATCAGTTGATGGGCATTCGGGTGATTGCCACTTTTGGGATATTACTGCAAGTAATTGCATCTTTAATTCATCAAATATTTGCTAAGTGCATGCACTGTACCAGTCACTGCCTAGGAGTTTAGGACTGAGAAGAATAAGACTGTGTCCCTGCCTTTAGAAAACTTAGCCTAGCAGGGGAAATTCACACATGTACAAACGTCCACTGCCATATTAGGGGTTGCATTAGATGCTCTAATGGGAGCAGTTGGTTTAGCCAGTGGTGGCCCAGAAAGGCTACAGAGGGGCTATGACCATCCAAACTAGGCTGTGAAGGTTGAGTTTATCAGGTTGGAGCAGGAGTATGCTGGATGGAAGGAATGGAATGAGTCAAAGCATAGCAGTGTGCAAGAACGTGGGGCATTCGCAGATGAGGAAACGGCTTGCCTGGACAGAGCTCATGGAGAGGAGAGGCTAGAAATAAAGCTAGGCCTGTTCCAAATGGGGAGGTCATTTAACATTCAGAGTGAAAAAAGTTCAGACTTAGAAACAGTTGGAGGTGCATGGCTCCTCAGAATATAACCTTTTGATCTGATTCCCTTTCTACTGATGGATTGAAATGTGCTTCTCTCATGTATCCTTAGGTGACCAACACTCAAATATTCCAGCTTCAGTTTCATACTGGATTCATACCACTGGAAACCACAGTTTTAAAGTTCACCAAGTGAGTGCTGCTCGGGCCGAAACCCCTTTCAATCTGCACAGCTGTGAAATGCTGGGGGCCAGTTGCTCAAGGCTCGTTCGTGCTGTGCTGCAGGGCTGAAGCTGCTGCAGGACTGTGGAGTGTAGCTTAGCAGCACAGAGAGGCTGG
>NW_005314436.1:0-959 GCF_000412655.1 Myotis brandtii
TAATTAGCTATCACAGATGGGGTGGCTTACACAGTGGAAGTTTATTGTCTCTGGAGTTCTGGAGGCTAGAAGTCTGAGATCAAGGTGTCCGTGGGTTGGTATTTTCTGGAGTCGTGAGGCTTATAAATTGCCTCCTTCTTCCTGTGTCTTCACAGGGTTTCCCTCTATGGGTGTCCTAATCTCCTCTTCTCATAAGCACATCAGTCATATTGGATTAGGGCCCAAACTAATGACCACATTTTAACTTGATCATCTCTTTAAAGACCCCATTCCCAAATATAGTCACATCCTAAGATACTGGAGGGTTAGGATGCCAATATACTAATTTTGGGGGCAACAATTCAGTTCATAACATACATTTCCTTAAAATTCACTTAGTTTGAATTGTTTTTACTGTCTTAAGAATTTACTTATTTTTAAAAAATAATGTGCAATATAAATAAATGGGGCAAAATTTTAAAAGGCACAAAATATTTAGTTTCTGTCTTTCACTGACAATCATTACTCATCTATTTTCCAGAGAGATATTTTATATATTTATATGTATGGCTATATGTTGTATATGTATGTATGCGTGTATATGTGTGTACATGTATGTATAATTAAATGAAAACAGGTAGAATGCAGAGCAATGTGCATAGTATGCTTCCATTTGTATCTGAAAAATGTAATACACACAAATATGTGTATAGCTGTATATGCATACATATATCATTTTGCCTTGGTTTTATCATTTTAAAAATATTTAAATGACACATTTGAGATTTATTTCTGGGCAACGAGATTAACGCTATGACAGTGGGGAGCAGCGGGGTGGCAGAGTCCCACTGTTTGAGCACAATCCGGGGAAAGTCTGCCTCTGCCCATCCCCAGTTGTGTCTCCAGGGGGTTGGGAGACACTGTGCTCACCTACACTCCCTTCTGCTCACACCCCACGGTGCTTGTAGCTCCTGTCCCAG
>NW_005314437.1:0-959 GCF_000412655.1 Myotis brandtii
TTTCCTCACACTTGTGTCCACACACACATCCAGGGTTGACCCCCTGGCTGCTGTGTTTATGTATGTAGAGGACCTGTCATTAGCATGTTTACCCTGGACTGTAGTCCGCTTACATGTCTGTCTCTCCTGCCAGGTTGTGGGGATCCTAAGAGGAGGATTCTGCCTTGCTCATCTCTACAGTTCAGAACCTCAAATACCATCTGCCTCAAAGTAGATATTCAACAAAATGTGCAAATAAACAAATGTACAACTAAATAGGGAGATAAGACAGTTTCACCATAATATGACAAGTGACTGGCAGAGGTATAAGTGCCCTTGCTTTTTTCCCAAAGCCTTCTCTGTTCTTCATTTCCTCTCAGACTCATCATGCCTTTGACTTTGTGACCATTGGCTGGTCTAGCTTTCTTATATGACAGATGAGGAGACTGACCCAAGCAGAGAGTACAAGTGGCACAGCAAGATGGTGTCAGACTCTGGGAGAGAAATGAGATGTTAGTGCCCTGTGGCAACTAAACCTGTGGGAGGATGGGGTGTCCATAATAGGTAGGTCTGTGAGCTCCCCATGGGCAGGTGCAAATACTAAAGTAATGAGAGCATTGCAGTGGGGTGAATGGTGGACCCCAAAAAGATATGCCCCAATCCCAACCCCTGGTACCTGAGAATGTGGCTTTATTTGGACAAAAGGTCTTTGCAGGTGTAATTCTCAAGAGGAGGTTATTCTAGATTATCCAGGTAGGCCTTTAATCTGCTGATAAGTGTCTTTATAAGAAACACAGAGAGAAAAGTCATGTGAATGCGGATGCAAGGATTGGAGGCCCAGAACCAGCAGAAGCTGAAGAGACAAGGGAAGGTTCTCCCTAGAGCCCTTGCAGGCACCTTGATCTGGGACTTGGCCTCTACAACTGTTGTTTTAAGCCACCCAGTTAGTGGTAGTTTGTTATAGCAGCCCTAGGAAATGA
>NW_005314438.1:0-959 GCF_000412655.1 Myotis brandtii
AGGGCCAAGCCCCTTGCATGAATTTCACTCATAGGGCCTCTAGTTTAATGTATAATACACTTGATAAAATAATTTCTATTATGAATCATTTCCTATAATATGTTTTATCTTAGAGAATAGCTATGAAATATATTTCTGTGTACATATGCATGTGTGTGAACAGTATTGCAGAGGACTAAGAATTTCAGTCTTCAAGGTAAATCCCAGCATGCCAGTGGGGGCTTTGGGTGGCAAGGTTCTGAGTGGTTCCGATGCCGGCTTCGCACCTTCCTGCGTAGGGGAGTCTCACACCTGCACAGCCAGTGGCTGTTTACTTTAAACTGTGAGGCCATGACTGCAGCTGCCCAGCAGGGGAGGCACATGAAGGGTGAGGCTAAGGCTGGGCTCGGCAGGTGAAGCCACGCAGAGGCTGGGAGCCAGGCTGGGCGCTGGGCAGAGCCCGGGGGCACTCCCCTGCGCAGACACAGAGCCTCTGCATCGACAGGAAGCAGCCCCCACCCGCTGCAGAGGGAACGCTGAGCCCGGGACCGAGGACACCTAAACCTACTGTTTCCCGCTCCTTCTCCTGCCCCCTGCACCCAAGGCCGGTCTCGTCCCACACTTGGCCTTGAACTTGGTTTCCCCTCTTTGTCCTCTGCCCTTTCTCCTGGACACCGACCTGGATCCCTGCTCCTTGTTTCTCCTTCAACCCCCTCTGAGCAGCAGACCTCACCACACCAGCCCAGGACCCCACCATGTGGCACTGGGGGTGCCTGGCCACCATGGACCCCAGAGGAAACTCCTTAACTCTAGACCCAGGATGTGGAACAACAAAGTTTGTGATGTGCAGAGTAGGTGTAGAGGTCACAGGTCAGAGTTCAGAGCAGGTTCATCTAGGGAAATGGAAGACGAAACAGGATAACCCGCGAAGACCTTACCAGTGTGCGACTTTCTGATCGCTGCTGGGACAAATGGCACAA
>NW_005314439.1:0-959 GCF_000412655.1 Myotis brandtii
TGCCGTAACCTGTCTATTCTGCAAGGCTCCCTTTTGTCTGCTGTGGAGACTTTTCTTGAGCTCCCCAGGAAAAATTCCTTCTGCTTCCACAATTATTCTGCACAACCATTGACTTTGTTGGTTTAACATTTTCACCGGAATTCGGAGTGAATTCATAGATCTCTTCTGCCAGACTGTGAGTCCCGAGGGCAGGGCACCTGGCTTTATTTCACCGGGTGTCCCGTTCAGTGGCTGCCTGGGATGTTTACTCTCTCTGGGAGGCAGTGGTTTGAGATCTCGGCCAGATGCCTGGCCGGGCCTGGGAACAATACCTGCAGGGCCCTACAGCAAGTATGTATTTAAAAAAATTGTGGGCTGAGTACTTGATTCTTCACAAAGAAATTCAGAATTAATCTGTAATTTGTCATATTAAATCCACCACAAACTCCATTCCCCCAGCACTCTGCCGCTCGAGGCCTCCAGCGAGCCTCTCTCACGTCAGTCCTTAGTTCTATGGACATTTCGTTTCTACGTTTAAGGTAGCAGGTGCCCAACTTGGCAAATTTGGAGACGACAAGAAATTCAAAGAAGAAACGAATGAGAATGCAACATTGAGATACTTTGTCCATTTTTTATTGGGTATATGTTTTCTGAGATTAAATTTTAATATAATTTCATATTTTTCACTTAATAAAATAGGAGAGGCATTTTTAATGTCATTAAAAATTCAGGGGAGGCAGGGGCAGGCTAGAAGGGGTCAATGGGGAGGGGAAGAGGACATATGTGATACTTTCAACCATAAAAATTTTTAAAAAATTAAAAACATTTTTGACAAAATATTTTTAGTGCCTACATAATGTTTCATCATATGGATAGAATATAATTTACAAAGATATTAACTTCTATTGGTCATTTAGATTGGATCCAATGTTCCTTTATTATAAACTAGGGGCCCTGTGCGTGAATTCGTGCACCTTGAA
>NW_005314440.1:0-959 GCF_000412655.1 Myotis brandtii
TCTTGATATAAGGAACAAACTTGTTCTATAAGAAATGAAGGGTAAGAGACATTTGTAACTCACAGAATCTGGGAATATACATTTCAAGAATACTGGCTGCTCTCTTTAATCAAATGAAAGACATTAGAAATACAATAAAGATCCCATTGAAAATTATGAGGAAACTAAACATTGAGAAAAAATGGTCCAAAAGATATTTATTTTTAAATGTTGACAATATAAGTGGTAGGAAAAGAAAACATGGACTTAAATTATTTAAACAGAATAATTAGTAGTTATCTAATAACTGTGACTTGGGCATATGTTGAAAACTCAAACCTCATTAGAAATGTTTTTTTAATGAAGTGTTTTTACTGAAAATATGAAAATATTCATAGTGGATGCCTAAAACTCATATGATTAACATTTTAAAGTATAATTTAAGGTCATTCATATTTTTAAGAGTGAGAGCTACTGAATAGTTTAGTAAGCAAAACAATTTCATAAAAACTAGAGATTGATTTTCACTCCAGGAAACAAGAGAAAGAAATTTAAATTTTGCTGTCCTTAAGAGATGCATAGAATTTTAAGCAACACGAAGACTGCAAGAGAAGGCTTGCTTTTCACAGCTTGATTGGTGGAAGATTCTCTTTTCTTTTAAACCATCTCTCTCCAGCTATTGACTACAGCTTACTAGGTTGACAGGGATTCTCTTTATAATTTTATTCAATACCTGGAATAGGAAAGCCTGAGTTTCAAAAATAATTTGTATATTTCAATTCTGTTCTTAACATTAATTAAAAAAAAATCTTTGCATATTAACTCTTCCCAGGAAACCAACATTACATTTTTTTGCTCAGTAGTGCTTAGTTAATTCTTCCAAACAGCTCATTTTCCTTTTAATTGCTGTCACCAGGACATCAGAACTAATTAATTTGAGTGCAACAAGGCAGTTTCAGAATGTGTGCATGTGTGTGTGT
>NW_005314441.1:0-959 GCF_000412655.1 Myotis brandtii
CACGCCGAGCTCAAAAGGTTCGCCATCACTGATATATTGTCTATGGGCACAAAAGTTCTGCAAAAAATAAAAAGGAATGAAATCATTCTGTGAGAATCCATTGCTATATGGAATTTGCTATAAAAAGTACTGCATATCTTATTACTGTTGTAAATTGTGTCATACAGCCTTTATAACAAAAACATTAACCATAAACTTATATACATAACTTATATACATATGTAAATGCACACATTTTTCTGGAGAGCCAGCACATCACTGGGTCTAGGCCACTTCTGTAGAAGAGTATCTTTTTTGGGGGGCCGCATAGAAAATTTTTGGGGAGGCAAACTTAATAGCATATTGTCCTTCTTGCAACAGAGTAGGAAGAAGACTCCAACTACTGGTATTTGGGAATTAAAAGTGAGTAATTTCTGAATCCTGGATCTGTCAGATATACCTGTGTTACATATACATAAAATATGTATGCATGTAGACCCAGACTCCGAGAGTGATAATATCATGAAATATAGAATGGTATTTTGTGAGTCTATTTTCCTTTATTTTAAAGATTTTTTTATTATCTTGAAAATGTATAAACCATAATAAACATGATTTCAAAGAGAATCAGTTGGCTCAAAGAACTGAGAACTATGCAAATTCAGATTTGAAGTCTAGCTCTCAACTTCTAACTAACATGAGTTAAATATTTTCACCTAGTTGATTCTGTTTCTCATCTCCAGGTAACCACGAGGAATAAGCAATATAGTAGCTTGTCACCAGAGTTTTTTAAAAAGAATGATAGATGGAACAAAACCACTGGACATGACAGATATACTAGAGACAAAGCCCAATGGTATTTAAACATATTATATTTCCAGGGTAGTCAGCTGATATCCTTTATCAAATCTGATGCTTTGAAATATCTAGGATCTATCTCTTAAGTGCCATCTCTGTCATTAGCTTGAAAAAGTAAGATA
>NW_005314442.1:0-959 GCF_000412655.1 Myotis brandtii
AAAAATAAGGAAGGAAGGCTGCAAAGGATTCTGAGTGCGGGCTGTTGAACGCTGCCTTCCGTCCACGACGGCGATCCTGACACTGGGCTTGGAGACACAGACCTCCCTGGAGACCAGAGGGCCAGCTGGAGGAAGGACCTCGGGGCTTCCAGGGGCATGAGCATGGGACGCAGCTGGCTCTGGGCGGGGAGATGACCCTACGGTGCTCAGCAGGGACCACAAAGTTCCAGCTTCAGTTTGTTCCCGGAACGGCAAGCACAACATGGGAGTTGGGGGTCTTCGGCCTCAGAGACAAGGGCGGGGCTGTGGATCCACCTTCTTGGCCTGGGAACACGGGGACCTCCCAGCGAGGCCGCCAGGCCGCCCTTCTGGAATCGCTGGCTGCAGCCCTCACCCTCCCCTCTCCTCAGTGGGCAGGAGAGTGGGGGGGAGGGCAGCTCCACTTGGCAGCGGGACCCACCACCTCCTCTCCATGGGCCCCCTGGCCCCTCTCCTTGGCAGGACCCCGGGGGCCGCGTGTGCCCGCCTAGATCTCCATGTCCACAGGGCGGATGTTGCCCGTCTTGTGCTCTCTGACCCACAGCTCCCTGTCTTTGGCTGGGTCCACTTTTCGAAGCAGCTGGTCCACAGGCTCGACTGTCTGCAAGGGATGGAGAAGAGAGGATGCCGTCAGGGGCAGCAGCGCCCGGGACCCGGCCTCAGAGCCAGGCTGCCCGCCTCTCTGCTGTCACAGCAGCCTCTCAGAGGGTTGGGAGCCCCAGGGGAGGCCCGTGAGGGGCGGACGTGCAGACGCTGGGAGAGCGGGAGCCGGGACCTCTCGTCCCCCCCTGCTTCTCACTCGAGCACTTGACCCTCCGGACCGCAGGCTGGATGACAGGGAGGCGTGGCTCAATGGCTCCGGGTCTGAGAGCAGTTCCACCCTTCGCTCCCACGGTTACCACCACAGAACAGGGCAAATG
>NW_005314443.1:0-959 GCF_000412655.1 Myotis brandtii
TAAATTTCTTAGTGTTGACTTTATTCCTAAGCAGATTAGTAGTATTTTCTCAAGACAACAGAGCGATTGCCTTTATTTCCTTGGGTTATGTCCTTTCTCACTGATATGGATGTGGAAAAGAAATTCAATTTCCTGATAACTCACATAGAATCCTCAGAACAGAGTTTCATTGGCTTTGGCGGGCTTGGCATAGTCATGTGACTACCTCTGAACCAACAACTGTAGCTGGAGGGTGAGATTTTTTTTTTTTCAAGAATGAAAGCAAGGATTACCTCATTAGGTGAATACAAATTACTTCCATCCAAACTACACAATTTCACTAATAAAAGGAGAGGAAAGGAAAATGCATGCTAGGAAGACACCCAGGAAGTGTTTTCTGCAGTATCTAGGTAAGTGATACAGATTTTCTGTACGCTAGCTTAAGCAGTTTGTATACATATTTTGCTTCAAGTGTGAAACTTCCATATCAAAAAATGTTTCCTCTATCAGTTTAATGATGTTTGGAATTTAATAATTGCATTTATGTTATTTCTATTTATTCAATCAACACACATACATAAAGTGACTAGAATGCTCAACTGTTTAGAATAAAATGACAAATAAGACACAAATTAAGACATAGTCCTTGGCCTCAAGGGGCTTAAAGTCTAAGATGAGAAACTTACAGACACAGATGTGTACAATGACTGTCCAGGAGAGACTGCCAGAGAGGAGCTTACGCTAGAGCTGTTTTGAAGGACCATCAGAATTTCACCAGGTGGGTCAATGGTGGAGCTTACTCCAGCCACATAAAAACAAAATAGAACACAAAATGAACAAAAACCTGAACAAAACATGACAGCATAAAACATTGTGAAGTGTTTGAAAATAGCTAGCCGTTGAGTAAGATGTAATAATGGTAAAGGAAGAGATAAGGTCTGAAAATTTGATAAAAGTGCTGAGTGGGGAATCTTTTGAGG
>NW_005314444.1:0-959 GCF_000412655.1 Myotis brandtii
GGGGGGGGGGGGGGGGGGGGGGCGCAGAGGGAGCCAGCCAGCAGGCTGCTGCTGAGTCACGGCTCAGCTCCAAAGACAAGCTCCAGAAGGAAAGTCCTGTGCAAGGGCGAGCACCTCCCAGGAGGAAGCCAACCACACAGCCTCTGCCCCAGCCTGGGCGCCCCCACGTGTCCACAGGGCTCCGGCCACTCTGAGTGGCCCAGGTGGCCACCGCCATTCCACTGGCCCCGGGAAGGAATGCCCAGCCCTGGCTCCCTCCACTCTAGGGGAGTCCCCAGCAGCAGGGCTGGCCAGAGGCAGGGGCTCTGGCCTCAGCCAGGAAACTGTCAGCAAAGCAGCCCCCCTGAGGGCTGTGGACCCTGTGCTCAGCCTCATCTGTTTTCAGTGGCTGATGCATCGAACGTCTGCACGACTCTGATAAAAAGAGGAGCGGAAAGCAAGCCGCCCGGAAGGGGACAGGGGAAAACATATCACGCCAGGATAATGGGGGTGTAAACCGGTTCAGGAAAACCTCCCGGAGAACACTGTGTAGCAGTGTGAATCACAAAGTCCCGCGGTTCACACTGGGAATGTATCCTGAGGAAATAAATCAGACCGTGTGCAAGGATGTGTGACAAGGATGTTTACTGCATCATTAATTATTCATAAGAGCAAAAGCCAAAGGCTGCCGAAATGTCCATCGGTACGGGAATGATTACACGGACTAGGAGGTGGCCACGCAATAGAAGACTGTGGCCCTGAAAACGGTGAAATAATAATACAGGAGCTCCTGTATATGGAGCCAGCCCTGTCCAAGTGTCTGCATGTCTGAGCCCACTTAATCCTCAGAATCCTCCTACAAGTAGTGTTTTATTGCATTCCTTTTACAGATGGGGAGACTGGTAAATAGAGATGTTAACTAGCTCTCCGGGGTCAACAGCTAGTCAGTGACAGCTTCATGGTTTGAATTCAAAGAACAA
>NW_005314445.1:0-959 GCF_000412655.1 Myotis brandtii
CAAGAAAGATCATGTTGTCCAATGTGATGCTATGGGTCCTTTCTGAGGGTTTTCTCTATTAATTGTTTGGTACTTGTTTCTTCACTTTGTTGTCAACTCTCCCTCAAGAGCTGGTTAGTGGCACAAGCCCCAGGTCTTTAAGAAAAGTATATGGGAGACAAAACTAAAATGGTTCAAATGATCTTCACTCTCTAAATGTTTTTCTATGCATTTCTGCCATTCACCCCCTCTCCCCCCCGCCGCGCCCCAGTTTTAGCAGCCAAACAGTTTTGTTTGATTTATGGGCAGTGCTGAGTGACACCTGGTGTGGGAAGTTTCTGCTGTAAGAGGACTTAGTGCAGAGAAGTTTTTGTAAATTGAAGAATAGTTTTGGGATGCAAACATAACCTCTGGCTTTTCAGTTTTGTAACTTTGAACATGTGCATGTGTTGTGTATAGTCTGTCTTATTCATAACACCGGACAGGATGGTTATAATGTAACCTTGAAAATCTGAGATATGGTTCCATTTATTTGGTTAGAGTAAATACCAATTTAAGAGACATCTTAAAACACAGTACAATGTGTGTCCCAGAAAGCTACTAACGACTCAAATTAGCATCACCTGGGATGTTTTATAAAAAAGGAGATTTCTAGGGCACACTGCAGGTCTGCTGAGTCAGAATCTTTGGGGTGGGGCCAGGGATCTGCCTTTGAAGCAGAATTTCGTGTGATTGTTATACACCTCAGAGGGTGAGAACTCCGGGTACAGAGTTTGAGAGGGCAGCCTCAGAAGTCACATTCTGTATCTGCCGCTGAGTTGGCCTGTGGAAAGTTACTTAAGTTTCGGTTTTCCCTTTTCTGTAAAATGGGGAATATTAGGCATATCTACCCCATAGGATTGCAATGTGGATAAAATGACATAAAGTCTGACAATCATGGATGCAGAGTGTGTGGCTCAAAACAAGGGCTTACTCTCTGC
>NW_005314446.1:0-959 GCF_000412655.1 Myotis brandtii
GTGAGGGCCCATGGGTCCCACAGTCTCTCCTAGCTCTGGTGTCCTCGCGTGTTCCCCGGCCTGCCTCTCTGGGTTGAAATTCACGTGCAAGCTTTTGTGTGAATATATGTGTTTACTTCTCTTGGGTATATACCTGGGAGTGGTGGGTGGTTTTTTTTTAAATTAAAAATACGTTCTATTTTAAGTTACAAATGTGATACCTTAGCGGTCCCCAAAGTGACAAATTACAAACGAGAAAATACAGACACACCCATAATTCCTACCAACAAAGATTATCTGGCATCTGGCCCTGTAATCGTCTCTTTGCACGTGTTTACTGACAGGCATCGGTGTGTGCAGAAACTGTGACAACTCCCTGCCGTTGCAGAAGACAGCCTAGGTCTGGCTCCCTCTGATCCCTCGTGTGACTATCAATAAAGAACCATTCAGTGCAGATTAGAAATGAAAGCAGCTTTGACTTCAAAGAACAAACAGCTAAGTCAGAGAAAGGAGGATTTTCAGGTGCCTGGAGGTGGGGAAAGATTTTCAAGGGGGTAGAACCTCTCTCTTTTGGCAAAAAAAAAAAAGCACTAGATAGAAAGGAGGCAAAAACCCCAAACAGAAACCTAGGGAATCATTATATCAAGGTTAATGGATTACAAGTGATTTCTTTTAGAAACAATTTTAATGATAGTATATGATTATAATGTTTCACCACTAGAAAGAGTCTAAGAGGCCTTTGAGGGATTACTGATGAAAAAGGATGATTTTATGAAACGCAGCAATTCTTAAGAAGAATGCAGCCCAAAAGGCTCTCTTCTCCTTTATAGTTTCTTCCAAGTACGGGCTCCCTGAGACAGAGGCCGAGCGAGCAGACAGCCACAGACCTGAGAGCTCAACTGAAGAACGAGAGTTGCTTGTGAGCACACATAGGGAAAAGCCGGTAAAAACAAATAAAAGGTATTACGGGTTTCTCTTTT
>NW_005314447.1:0-959 GCF_000412655.1 Myotis brandtii
TGTGTGTGTGTGTGTGTGTGTGTGTGTTTTCTGTGCAAACCCAGATGACTCCGTTTTTCTGAAAGCTTTCCAAGGTCCCCATAAGGTTGACAGAGGTGTTATGTAAAGTGACAAAGTCACTCTCACACATGCTATTTCAAGTCTGTTTTTCCAGACCTTTCCAGACCCCTCAAAACTTGAATGTATTTGGAGTGCACCCCACCCCCACTCCCTGACCCCCAAATAATTGAAAAGTAGGCCTGTCACTGTCCCTTCCCCCAATCAGTGCCTCCTGTGCTAATAAAAACAAGTCACAAATAGGGCAGTTTGTCCATGTTGGCAGCAAGTATTCAAGTGCATAAGTTAGTCTTGATTTAAGTTACATAGATTCATTATCTGGGAGGAAAGCGGCCCCTCCTAAGCCTGTTAGAGAGCTCAGCATTGTACTGCAGCCCCGAGGGCGAGAGCCGTCCCTGGGGAGTGGAATCCAGGAATAGAACGAGCCCTTGTGCCAGCAGCAGCGCGGAGCTGTGAGGCCATCAGCTGGAGAGGGCTGTGGTTTGTAGCCTCCCTGCCACCTGCCGGGACTGGGGACCTACAGGGTCTTGACAGGGAAGGACCCAACGCTTTATGATTCTTAAATGAAGAGGCAGTAAAGGAGATGAGCTGCTTTCATCTTGTCTTTCCTGTCTGACCATCACAGTGACAATTAGGGCTGTGCAGCAGTGGGAAGCAGGAGAGATGCTTAAGGGGCCAGGGGCCACGGGGACACTTGGCTGGGATTGGAAAGGTACCTGGGCTGTGACGCTGCCCAAACTTATCACTCATAACCTCAGCTGTGAAAGAGAGAGAGAGGGAAGGAAACATCAATGTGAGACAGAGACATCGATTGGTTGCCTCCCACGCTCACCCTGACTAGGGCTGGGGATGGAACCTGCAACCTAGGGATGTGCCCTTGACTGGGAATTGAACCCATGACC
>NW_005314448.1:0-959 GCF_000412655.1 Myotis brandtii
GGTTGGAGGTTTAAAATAAAGAATCAGGAGGTTCTAACTACAGAAAACTAGAAAAGACTGCTGACTAGCCCTGAGGGTCCAACTGAGGGTTAAAACAACCAAAATAAAACAGTTTGGAGAGGTAAAAAAAGATAAGCAAGGCAACAATGTGCAATGTGAATGCAAAGCAAAAGGAAGTAAGGGAGAGTATTAATATCAGATGACGTAGAAATTACATAAAAATTCAAACATGAGCAAGAGGTCTCTTTTAAATTTTCAAATAAAAGTCACCATTCATAATCTAAAAACATAAAACTAAAGCACTTTGATCAATTTTCCCAACATGCTCATGCTAGGCATGGCTTTCATGTGACTTTGCCAGCCAGCAAAATCACTAGCATCCATTAATCTTAAATATATCATTCCTGTTCATTTCTACATGTCGGCTCTAAGGGAGAGGTTGAGTTTACAGGAATCATATATTTTAGAGTATTTACACAATCAGAACATACAGATTTTTTAAAGTATAAATTGCCAAACCATATGTGAGAACTCTGAAACACCATAGAAGAAATTTTAATGAAACATAGGAGTTCACAGAAATTAGCAAGAGACTGATACCACAATGATGATACTCATCTACATGATGCATATCAACGGAGAACATGGAAGAGAATAATTTGAAAACAAATAATAGATAATAGTACTTGACCACTTGCTAGGGCAAGACTGTAAGATTTTATATGTTTAACCCACTGAATCTGTACAAAGTTTATATAAGGAGCTACTATTGTTATCAACACTGAACACAGGAGGCATATGAAGCTCAGACCAGTTATGTAACTCACCAGGGAACAGCACAGACAGAGCTGAGCCGACATGTGCCCTAAGCCTCTGTAAGGACTCATTCACTCACAGTGAGCTGTCCTAGGCCCAATCAAACATCAATGCAGATATTTGCACTGGATCAAGTGAGGGTA
>NW_005314449.1:0-959 GCF_000412655.1 Myotis brandtii
GGCCTCCAGAGGCCGCCTTGCAGGCGGGAGGAGGGAAAGGAAATCCTTACCAGGAAGAAGTGAAGCACAATCATCCATCCCCAACCTCCATCCAGGGCCTGGGTGTAGGGTGGGGCCTTCCTTGCCCTCAGCATGGCGCAGGTCCCTGGGACAAACCCAAGACGGAGTTGATTGAGTTGACAAGAAACAGATCTAAACTTTTACACTTCACTTTTCACTGCGGTATAAAACCACTTGTACTGTAATTTTTTTTTTAGTCCAACTCTAAAAATAGATGATTTCCTCTTGTTTCTAAAGTTGTTTATAGACTAATTTTAACCTCCAAAACGCAAGCAGGACTTTGTACATCTTTGGGACTGTCCTGCAGGCTGCTTCCTGGCTTCCGCTGGCCGCTCACAGGGCTTGACATCTCCTGAAGCATGTCCTAGTCACGTGTAAAGGCTGCCTGGTCCCTGTTTTTTCTATAATCACAATCCAGGCAGAATCATGGGAGAAGGAAGAGAAGCTAATGATAGGCTGTGATTTGAGGGATTTCGAAGCCACTGAAGAGAAATCTCTTGTCACCAGTTTGGCACTAAGTTGACCACTCAGTTTATTTCAGGCAGGAATTTCAAAGGAGTTAACTGCAAAGCTCGACCTTACTGATTGTGGGTGGCGGCTCCGAGCACTGTCCTCGGTGTCCTCCCCCCAGGTCTGCACACCAGATCCCAGGGGAAGCTGTGCACCGCCCTCTGGTCCCCTGGGTGAGCTTTTGACTTTAGAGAAATTAAAAAAAAAAGGGGGGGGGTTGCCTTGGGTTAGGAATTCCATTTACAAAGCCCTCGCTAAAATGAGAATATTCTAATGGGCTAATCAGGGTTGCGGAACCTTTGTAAAACTGCCGTACGCCATTTGGATATTTATAACATCATTTGCAGGCACAAAAATATCAGCTTAAAAATTAGCCTGCTGTATTTGGT
>NW_005314450.1:0-959 GCF_000412655.1 Myotis brandtii
CAGACGTGTGTGACTTCGTTTCTTCTTTAGCCAGTGGGTGTACTCCAGTGGGTGTTCTCTGCGTGTGTGTAACTGGAGACGGGGCGCTGGTCTCCTGATGACCTGCCTCCTCACCTCCACTCTCCCTCCGAAGGCGACCTGGCTGTACTCCATCCAGCTCACAGCTCTGCTCCTGGTCTGTGCCCTGCAGTTTTTCAATTCCATGATTCTTGGATCTTTGCTGATCAGTTTTAACCTCTCAGTATTAATTGCAAGAAAACTTCAGGTAGGAATTCTTTTTTTTTTTTTTGTCTATAAATTTTTTAGTTCGTGGGACCTTTCATGCAGCGTTCAAAGGAAAACTGATGACCAAATTCCCACTGAAAAGTGGGAAGGGCATCCTTGGGTTTTTGGAAATCCATGGTTAGCATTGATGAGAGCTGCCACGGACAAACCGTCACAGCTGTGGTTAGAACAGGCTGTTCGCTGACTCAAAAACATCCGTGCTCATTCCTGCTGTCAACCTTAATTATAAGTAAATGTCACTCATACTTGAACTCTTTAGATGCTATTATATCTGATTATCTGTAAAGTTATCTGAGATTATAAGAAAACTAGTAGGTTATGTTTTCCACATATTTTCCCCATGTGTTGCATGACCCAATGTTTTAAATGCTTATGTAATCTTAAGTGTTTATGAAGTTATATTCAAATTTAAGAATTAAACCTCAACTCTTTTAATTTCTAGAAAAATCTGAAAACTGGAAACTTCCTTAATAGGCTTGGGAAACTCTTGTTACATCTACTTGTGGTTTTATGTTTGACGCTTTTTCTCAACAACATGATTAAGGTAGGTTAATAAAATGTCATATTTAATTTAGCATTTCTAAAGAGTTACCAGTTTTACTTTAAACAGGCTCAGTTTGGGAGGGATATTGTTTTATATTTATTAAGTTGATTGGGGTGACATTGGTCAACAT
>NW_005314451.1:0-959 GCF_000412655.1 Myotis brandtii
AGACACAAAGAGACAGACATTGAATTGTTGTTCAGCTTTTCATGCATTCATCGGTTGATTCCCATATGTGAATCAGGGATCAAACCCACTGCAACCTTGTTGTAGTAGGACAATGCACTAACCAACTGAGCAGTTTACTTTATTAATTACTTAATTAGGGATTAGAGCTTGGCTGTCTGTTGACTTAGAGAAAAAATTTATTTTGTCCTTAATATAATTATAGTATTAGGGACTGGAATGACTCACAAGAGCTAGAAAGTTACATATAAAGTTAATTGGTAAGTGACTTTTCAATACAAAAAGAAGTTATGAAAATCAAATAGCAAATTAATGTTTCAAATATGTTCAAAAGAAAATGAAGAGACATGTTATTACATGAAACAATAAGGGAATGAATAAAAAACCACATAAGTATAACTTTTAAAAAAGCAAATAGATATGAAAAGGATAAAATAAATCATGTAGATGAAAACATATTTGTTACAGTTAAAATATTAATAGGTGAAATAAATTCTGGTCTGGAAAATATCTAAGAAAATGTCAAAATTGTTCTGAGAGTACGTAAAGAACACTGCTCAGGTATAGAAAAAATTAAAATAAGTAAAAGTATTAAGGTAAATGGATGATACATTGAACAGCTTGATAAACATCTAATAGGATTCTTAGAATGGGACATGAAGAAAACAGTGAAGCAGCAACATTTGAAGAGATAATTACTGAGATTTATTCAGGTGTGAAGAAAAATCTCTACTGAGATTTATTCAGGTGTGAGGAAAAAAATGAGTTCTGAATACAAAGAAGCAAATTTTAAATCCACATTTAGGCACATAAGACTACACAACATAGTATAAAGATATTGGTTTCTGTGAAGGAGCTAGTTAGGTAGGATAGATGGATGGTAGAGCAGAGAGTTAACTGACCTTGAAGACATCATCAGATTGAATCTTCTGCCAACCATA
>NW_005314452.1:0-959 GCF_000412655.1 Myotis brandtii
AAAAGATATATGTAAAACAAACAAAAAAAGAAACTAGGGAAGGGTGTTATCTATAAGTCAGAAACTTTAAGAATTCTTTTTGCAAGTAGGTGAATATGGTTGACGATCCATGAAGGAAGACTGTCTAGGAAGTACATGGAAAAGACCTTCATCCAGCAGAATTTTCTTTAATTCTGTAACCTAGAATGGCAGTGCTGAATACAACAGTGGTATAACTGGTGCTTTAGTGCCCCACCCAGATCCCCTTCACCTGGAAACTCATCCCCAGTTACTATACCAACATCTTTCTCTGAGAATTGCCCTCCAATGATAGGAGCTGTCTCATGTGGCAATATCTGAGTGGTTGGTTACCTGCCACCACCACCACCTACTCTCCAGGGACAGTTCCTAGCACAAAGTTGACCAAAGTACAGGCATAACAGTTCAGTCTCCCTTACCTCCGGGTAGGACAACCTCTGTGGTACAATTTATGCTCCAGTGTTCCCTGTGAGGTCAAGATGAGCCATCCTTCAGCTGAAATCACCCCTTTGCACATCTTGTTTGCTGCTCAATTCTGCTTCCCTCCCTCCCTAAGGATTGCCCCTGAGAACACTCCCTCAGCATGTCACTGGCACAGGAATCATCATTTTAGGCTTGACTTCTACGGAACCTGGCCTAAAGCAGTGACTCAGGAGTGGTTCCAGGAAGCATGCTATCAGGACGGATTCTGGAGTCACATAATTCAGACAAGAGTAGAGCTACTATGTGGCAGGCACTATTACACGGGGTAGGTGGAATATTGAGGGCCCTTCGCATGCTGTAGCGAAGCAGTTGCTGATACATTTATTTGTGGTGAGCGTGTGGAAGAAATACACTAGTTTGTGCAATGTCTCTGCCTTTATAGCACTCACTGTATATGTAATTATCTTGTTTATATCCTTGTTTTCACATTTATTGTTTGTTCTCCACTAGAATGGAAA
>NW_005314453.1:0-959 GCF_000412655.1 Myotis brandtii
GGACACATATGTAATAACTTAATCAATAAAATAAAAAAATAAAACAAAAATAAAATGAGATGCTCCATCCCTTGCTATGGAGCACATATTTGAATACTCTGATCCCAAGAGCTTCCCTGTGTAAGCGAAGGCTAGACTGTGGGAAGCCACACCGGTCAGCTGTCAAGAAACCTTTCCTGAGACCCTCCCAGGTGAGCGCCGTGGCTATGATGAATCGGAACATATTGCACTCGCCCTACAGCTGCCTTTACGGATCACTAAGACATTGAGTTCACCTAGAAACTCCTTACGTGTAAAAGACGTTGAAATATTCAAGAACTTTCTAGTGAAAGTTTCAGAGTTCTTCCAGTGAGGACTGATGCCTAGTCAATAAGACAATACAGTAAGCGCCCATTCTTAACCTTGAGCACAAATAGGACAAGAGAGAGCCTAGGGCACCTGGTGCAATAGAGCAGGAGATTCTCCGCAGATGAACGTAACTGCTTCCCGGTGCTTTGGGAGGGCTTCCTGAAGGAGGCTGTGAGATTCGGGGAGACTCCCGGTGCATTGGGAGGACTTCCTGGGGGAGGCTGTGAGATTTGGGGGAGACTCCCGGTGCGTTGGGAGGGCTTCCTGAGGGAGATTGTGAGATTTGGGGGAGACTCCTGGTGCATTGGAGGGCTTCCTTGGGGAGGCTGTGAGATTTGGGGAGACCTTTCAAAATAGAATACAGGTCAGTCTCTCCCGGGAGGCATGTGGAGGCCTGCAGGCACTGAGCGTGGGGTGAATACATTCATCACCATGGTTTTTTCACACCAACGAGTCTATGAATCTGTAGAGGACAATAAAGCTGGGTAATTCTCACTATGTTCTTCAGGGAGCCAGGTCTCCAGGCTGCTTTCCCTAACGGCGAACCTGTGCAAAATATACCTCCCACTCAACAACTGTTCAAACACCAGAAAGAAAAAGTAAAGCTGGAA
>NW_005314454.1:0-959 GCF_000412655.1 Myotis brandtii
CAGAGCTGGGTGAGCAATCGGGGGACGCCTGCTCTGAAGAGGTCTGATAATCCTGTGGGTCCAGAAGCTTTTCTTACACGTGAACATGTTACATACGAGGAAAAACCGGGAATCGTCTTCCCTCACCGACTACATGCTTTAAACCAGTGAACCTGAGGGACAGACCCGGCCACGGAGGTCAGCGGCACCGAGTCTCCGTGGACACACCCGTGGGCCCCAGACCACCAGCACGCAGGCGAGTAGAGCGCGGCTCCCGGTACACGGACTGCTCTGCTCATGTCATCGCGACGTGTGGGCACAAAACAACGTGCACACGGAACCCCGAGCCACACGGAACCCCGAGCCACACGGGCCAAATCAGAGGCAGCATCAAGCTGGTGCTTTCAAAACCAGGGCCCTGCTCTGCCCGGTCGCGTGGCTCGAGCAGCCGGACAGACGGATTCTGAGAAACGCTGCCGGAAGCCGAACATCTGATGGCTGCGGTACGAACAGTTCCGCCACCACCACGATCACCGGCGACTGTTTCCTGAGGACGTGGCTACGCATGTTACACACGGAAGCTCATCTCATCATCCCACAGTCCTGGGAGCAGGACACTGTCCTAAGCAGACCCATTTCACGGATGAGGAAAGTGACTCCGGGACCCTCACGTCTCCCGTCTGCGCTGAGCAAGGGGGGCCGGTCACACCGACCCTCGGCTGGGGGGAGGCTGGATGTGGGGGAGAAGCAGGAGCCCTGAGGTGGAGGATTTAAGCTGATTTCCTGATGGGTCTGCTCGGAGCGGCCGGGTAAGTGCGGGCTTCGGGGAGGACGTGACGACGTAAAAATGTCAGTGGGACAATGACCCCTTGGAGCTTTTTATGAGGAAGAAACAGCCAGCAGAGTCCGATGAGCCACGGAAAGAAAACCCGGTTCCTCTAGTCGCTCCCACCGCCCTCAACACCACGCAGTGGGGCAGC
>NW_005314455.1:0-959 GCF_000412655.1 Myotis brandtii
GTACAATTAGTAGTTTTCTAACTATTATTATGCTGACCCAAAAACTAGAAAAAAAGATCAATATTTGCAATTAATGGTTATTGCAGAAAGTGTTGTACCATACATACAGGGAATGTATTGCTACACCACTGCTCTAACATTATGTGGCGATTTTGTTTGTTTTTGTGGTTGTGTGTGTACTTAATTTTTTTTGAAATCTATAGCTGCAAATCCTAGGCTATTTGATAAGCTAAATCTATATCATTTTATATATTCATTATTTCAATAAAACCTTTATATACTGTCACCATCTATCATGGGATAACTCTTTTAAAAGATATTTAAACTCAAGAAGGGAAAAAATACCATAGAGACAATATTATAAATTAATCATTAAGAAGTTATAACATAAACTGTTTTACCAGATTTTTAGCTAAAACCAAGGGGTTTAGAATCCTGAAATCTATCAATGTTCTTCAATTTTTAACTTCTTTTCTTTTAACATAATGTGTGAATCGACTAAGGGAGCAAGATAGGGTCTGTGCACACTAGAAAAAGTATGTCAATGGATTTATAGTCTATCTAACAATCATTATTAAATACTGGCCATATGTAGGCATCATACCTAATACTTCACATGCATTGTCTTAATTAAGCATCACAGGAAAGATCTATTATAAGTGAATATTACTTAGTACATTTTACTCAGATGCTTGAATAAAAGCCTGCCCAATGTTACTTGGTCAGTGCACAGTTGAACCAAGTTTTCAACTCAGACTTTTTTAATGAAAAGCACATTTTTAAAATCACTTCTATAAAAGTTCACCAATGTAATATAGCTAGGAGTAGGAGAAAAATAAGTCTCTGTCATAGCAAAGATCTGATGGGAACTAGAATAGATTTTCATAGTGCCTCTTATTAATAGGATAAATGAAACAAAATAGAATGTAGACATTCTTGTCTTCTAAGAAAGATGGAAT
>NW_005314456.1:0-959 GCF_000412655.1 Myotis brandtii
TTTTTTTTTTAACTGTTAAAGTGCAATTATTAGATATTATTTTTGTAAAAAAAAATGAAAAGGTTTTCAAACTTTTAATAAAAGCTCAGAGCCTTTTTATTGGATTATGGAAGACTCACTAAAATTTGGACCTTCACTGGATCCTATTTGTTGTAGGAGAAATTCAAGTATAATGGAATCAAAATGGAATGGTAGGCCACTGCTGTCAGAGAATATAGTTCTCGTGGAAAGGTGGATACTTTCCTTAGCTATGGAGTTAATGGCTGTGAGAGGAGCT
Organism: Myotis brandtii; assembly: GCF_000412655.1. NCBI lineage: Eukaryota > Metazoa > Chordata > Mammalia > Chiroptera > Vespertilionidae > Myotis > Myotis brandtii. The sequence goes on from NW_005314456.1 coordinate 278, forward strand.
CTAGCCTTGTGGGGATAATGTTAGCAATGGTGCTGCGGATCTATTCTCCACCCAATTCTGATCCTGACAATCCTGTGGGTCGTGGCATCATCATCCCCATTTTATAGATGAGGAAACTGTGGAGGCCGGATTCAAATCAGATATCTCTGCTCCCTAAGCCTCTATTCTTTCTGTCCCCATCTACTTGTCTCTGTTTCACATCATCCCTAAAACCCCTTGCTTCAATCCCGAAGGGTAACTCCCAGCATCTTGGGGCAACATTTATAGCATTGGGCAGCTCTACTCGCCCAAAAGTCCATTCTCCTTTTGAATTAAGTTTGCCTCCTTGTGGCTTCTACTTACTAGAAAGATATCAATGTTAGATTAGAGAGGGTGAGGACAAAAGGGAGCATTGGCGACATGAAGGTAGGCCACCATGGAAGCTGAAGAGAAGGCTGCGTGTCTGGGGCAGACAGGCAATAAGCACAGGAAGCTGTTGTTCTATTTTCTCCTCCTAACACTGAACTTTCATTCTCTGACCCGGTGCATGTGGCACTTTTGAAGGACTGGGGTGTTCTACTATCCAGTCAGCAGGGGGCGCAGTGAACTTGAAGCGACATCCCATAAGGAGAGAAAGGCCATCCCCTCAGCATAGTGGTTTATGAGTGGGTGTTCTTATCCTGGCTGGCATTACTAGATTCCA
>NW_005314457.1:0-959 GCF_000412655.1 Myotis brandtii
GTGTGTGTGTGTGTGTGTGTGTGTTCATGAACCTAGACTAATAACTACATGCAGGTGCGTATCCTCGTATCTTAGTCTTGTGGTTTCACAGCAAAAATAATATGTTTTATTCATTTTGATATCTACCTTCCAATCCTGAAACCTCCTTTTGCAAAGACTGATTTCTGCCCCCACCCTCACTGCCCCCATTTCATCAGCTGCCATAGCCCCAGGGATGGGACAGGTTGAATATGGCCACTGGAAAGTGAAGTATATGATGTAGAAGGATGTTAAGAAGGACAAAGGGGCAGATCCCACCCACCCTTTCTGATTCTGGTGGCTTAGGAGAAGGAAGAAAGGAAAGGGGAAGCAAGTCCACAGGGAGACACAATGCCATGCCTCCTCTCTGTCCAAAGTCCAGGCAGAGGCAGGAGAGGGGACATGAAGGGCAGGGACCACTGCTCACTTTCTATTTGGAAGTGTAGAGAGCCATCTCTCCTACAGGTGGTCCCCACAACCTACTGAATGGACTTTTAGTGGCCTGAGTTTGGCTCTCCCAAGACATCCTCAGTTTCTATATGGCATGGATGTGCTCCCAGAAACTTTTGAATGCCACTAAAGGTATTCAGAAATGAGTCAGTATTTGACTAGATGTTTGCTGGAGGGGATCACCATCTCTAGGACAAGAAGACCCTGAAGCTGAGGACAGCACTAGTATAGAAGACATGGCCAAATTTGAGGAGTCCATAGCAAGAGCAAGGCTGAGGAATAGATGGGTCAGTAGGCAGGGCTCAACAGGCTACCTAAACCATGAGAGAACAGACCTCTAGCTATGCTGGCTGCTTGTTTCATGAATGGATGCTAGAGAACACTGAACTGAAGCAAGCCCTCTAAATTTCCAGACACCATTTTGGAGAAGAGCAGTTAGAAGGGAGCTAATAAAAAATATAAAATACTAAGTCATCCATAGTAAATGAGTT
>NW_005314458.1:0-959 GCF_000412655.1 Myotis brandtii
CCCAGGATCCCTGGGTAGCATCTCTGCACTCTCCAGCAAAAGACCACCTTCAGCTGCAAACCACAGGCCATCCCGTTCCCTTTCAGAACCACCCCGTGGCCGAGAGAAAGCTCTGGCATTGCGGAGTTCAAAGCACACCCACTTAGCAGCTGTGTGACCCCAGCATAGTACTGCACCTCTCTGAACTCAGGAGATCCAATGAGAGTGGATACAATGTGCCTCGCACAGTGTCTGGTGTGGAATCCTCAGAGTCCAGTCACTCAACACACATCTAACTAACAAAGGTCACCCTCCCTCCATTCGAAACACGTTACTATCGGTGACCAACAACAGTAACTGGGCATTGCTGTGCTTTCTGTGATTAACTCATGTGCCCACTCATTCAGTCCTAGGAGTGAGGAGGCATCACCACCCACTTTCCAGAGGAGGAATCAGACCGGGCGAGCTGAATCACTGGCCCGAAGTCACCCTGGGCATGTGGCAGAGCCAGGATGGATCTGAATTTATACTGCCCAATTTACCTCTCATCTTCTCAAAAACATCTCAACGTTTCCTGTGTTTAACGGAACTATAATGGCCTTCGACGTCGACTCAAAGGCACTCGGAATCCAGCTGAAAGCAGCCTGTTGCTTGACTCAGCTCTGACGTGAGTCATTCTGTGCCCAACAAAAGCCGCTCCAAATCGCTTCCAGAGCCGAGAGCACGCAGATGCTGTCAGCCGCCCCGTCCGGGGGCGTTCAACTGGGCTGGGGCGGGACCCACATTCACAGCCCTGGCCTTGTCCCCAGGGGAGGCAAGCCTGAGGTGCCAGGGCCCACACCTGTGTAGCTCACGGGGACACATACAGCAAAGCACAACTTTTTCTATCATCTCCATTCACAGCATCTCCTGGCTGAGCATTTTCTACTCCTATTCTCTTCCCAGACATGAATCAATGTGGTATTACCTCCACACTGTGC
>NW_005314459.1:0-959 GCF_000412655.1 Myotis brandtii
AAGTCTGTTGGCATAAAATGTAACTGAGTTTAGAACCCTGTGAATCGTCAGCACTCAGAACACAGCCTGGCTCAGGGTACGTGCTCAGAAGGTTCCTGGTGACTGAATGGGTAACCTGACAGTGGTCATGATGGTAATCACACAGTATTGTCCAGCGAACTCACTCATGGATTCCCAGTCACTTTGTAAGAGCGTTGTTTCTTTGGGGGAAATTATTCCGCCGTGTGATGAGCAAGGAGCTCAGAGTCCCGGGAACATTCCTCCTCTTCCTCCCCACCCCAGCTCACCTGACTCAGCCCAGGGCAGAGGCTGCAGTCACGCAGCTTGCAAGCCGAAGGGATGGAGCAGCAATAGGAATGGGCTTTTCTGAACACGCTCAGCCTTGGTGGCCATTGTCAAGTGTTGCAAAGAAAGAAGGGAAGCTGGTTTCTCAGGAAGCAGTCGTTATTCCTGGAGGCCCTGGGAGGAGCTCACGCTTGACTCCGATGGGGAGGTAGGATAGGTCTGGCATGTTCCTAAGTAAGGGCCTTGCCATTTGGAGAATGTCAAGCCTGTCCACCTATCAACTTTCATGAAAGCAAAGTCATAACCAAATCAGAGTTTTCAATCCAGAAGGGACCACCTCCTGCCTCCCCTCCCCTTTGTATAGATGAGCACACTGAGTACCAGAAGGTAAAGCGGTGAGGAGGGCTGTCACCTGGGAAGATTCTTTTCAATAATCAGTCCCCTTCTGTCTTCCATTTTCAGTTTTTCTCCTCCTTCACTCGGTATTGGTTCATTGTTCCCTCGCCCCTGTTTCATACTTTCTTCTACTGCACATGCTTGTCCCTGAGGCTGGGGGAACTGAGAACCAGAGATAAAGGGAGGGGGGATGGCTGGTGACTTGACTTCTCTGTTTCAGTTGAAGAAGACCCCAAAGAGCCAGAGCCGTTCCTGGAGCTGGAGGAAGAGATGGAGGA
>NW_005314460.1:0-959 GCF_000412655.1 Myotis brandtii
TGTTCTTATAGAAGAAATGAGAGAAGCAAGCTATACCCTCACAATTAAGAAAACATTGTGAAAACATAGAGGGGAAGGAAAATTTTGTTGTTTTAAATTGCAGAACATGCAAAGGTTTTGCTTTAAATTATGGGAAAGGTTGAGTGTTTATGCTTGTCACTAAATATATTAGTTAATGCACCTTTTTCTACAATGCTACATTTATGTCACTAATGACTACGTTTAAAAACAACAGAAATGACATGAAAAAACCACATGATTTTAAATACACTAAGCATGATAGATATGTATTTAAATATCCATGAGCCATTCTTAGGTAAAAGCAATTTTTTGCTTTCAAGTATATTGAACATATTAAACCCACAATATATTTAGATATAGTTTAATGGTGAAAATTTACTATTTCTTACTGATTCTCTTAAATGTATTTGATGGTTGGGTACTTAAGTTTCCACTGTGTTTCATGGCATACAAGTTGAGAACACAATGCTCACAGTTTTTGCCTTTTTAAGTCTTTCAAGGCTTGTTTTACTCTCTGGATGATGCAACATAAAAAAAATAACTTCATTTTTTAAGACTATAAGGTAATTGGGTGGAAATGATCATGACTTGGTAGCCCAATTAGAAAAATAAAACGTGGAGAGAATCAGAGAGCACTCCTGCTAGGTCCTAAAAAAACAACCCACAAGTTATATCACCCTTTAAATTATTTTTTAATCTCTTTTAAGCTTTTCATTTCAAAACTTGCTATTTATTTTCCAATAGCATGGTCCACATATAGAATCAATCTAATTGACATGTCTTATCAGTTCTCTACTGAATATAAAATTTGAATGATACCTATACCCCATTTCTACATTTGTATTCTCCTCTACTTACTGTCTTTATCACTATTCCTTTGGGGAGACTGTTACAGGAGATGGATCCCAAGGGTAGTTTCATAGCTTTATTCAGAGCTT
>NW_005314461.1:0-959 GCF_000412655.1 Myotis brandtii
TCAGGGAATGACAGAAGATGGAGTCAAAGGGTGAGTAGGAGCCAAATCACAGAGGCCTCAGAGCCCACAGTAAGATTTGGACTTTTCCTGGCAGACAAAGGGGAGCCACTGGAGCATTTTAAGCAGGGACATGCCAGGATCATATTGGGATTTCAGAAACACAGAGCTGGAAGCAAGCTCACTTCAAGATGGCATGGCAGGAAATGGGAGTGGGGGCTAAATTAAGATACTGACAGAAACCAGGAAAGAAAAGATGATTTGAGAGCACAGGAGGTATAAGGGACAGGCTTGGGGATGGGGAAGGGATTGGGGAACCCAGGAGTAACATGAGCCCACAGAGCTGGGCGACTGGATGGATGAGAGTGCCACTCACAATGGCATGGAGAGGAGCTCTGTTTGGCACATGCTGTGCTTGAACTGCCATCAAGGAGAGGACATGCGAGTGGAGATGTCACTGTGCAACTGGACAATCAGTATCATGAGCCTCCAACCAGGGCTGGAGATACATAGTTAGAGTGTGAGCATGTATGTGCTTGTAAAGCTTTCCTAATGAGTTAAATTATCCAGGAGAGACTAATAAAGGAGAGGCCTGAGGAAGGAATCCTGTGGAATCACTAATTTTTAAAGGTTGAGAGAAAAATGGGACCTAGACAACAAGAGATACCAATCAGGTCAGAAAACCAGGAGAGAACAGTGCCGGGCAAGCCCCTGGGAAACCGGGAATCTCGGGTAACCCAGAGCCCAAGATCATGACTGAATGGGAATAAGTAACTAACAAGCACCCAGGTCGCCAATTTTGGTTAAACACTTCCATAAAGAAAATATAAGTTACCAATCTAAATGAGCACATTTCTTCAAACTTAAATAGCCGAAGAGACTAGCAAGTCAATCACTCATTTAATTCGGTTGTGGTCTCACTGACATTAGAAAACACCTCCAATGTCTAAAGCAGTGGTTCT
>NW_005314462.1:0-959 GCF_000412655.1 Myotis brandtii
CGTAAATCATGCTACCTGATAATGATATCAAGAGCTATGCTAAAAAGCTGAGACTGGGAATTTGCCCATTGTGTCCTAAGCACTTATACAGCCCCGAGTACTTTGCTGTTAAAAATATTTTTATCTTCATTTCCCTGTGTGTAAAAGCAGAAATAACTCCTTTGTTGAAGAATCATTATAGAAGTCAAGCAACCCAGGAAACTGATTAAAACAAACTGTTATTTTAGGCTCCTATATTTCCATTAAAACGTCTCAGCCAAAATGCTTTTAACTAAAAAAACTATCTGCAAGTACACAAAGGAAATGATTCGGTGAAAAATTTGGATAGTATTCTAAGTAGGTCAGGAAAAGGTGTATAGCTGCTTTAAAATTTGAAGTTAAACTTAGCTCCATCCTATCTTAGCAAAACAGTGAGGACTGGGAAAGGCACAGGAAATGATGTCATCTGTCAAGCAGCAGAGGAACTCAACCCACAAACTGATTTCAATTAAAGTGGCTCATGCCAAAAGCTAATTTCCATTCCCACATGAGCAGCAAAGCCATTTAGCTACTTTGAGATAAAAAGGCTAACAGCAGATTAAATAGTGACTTTACATTATTTGTTCAAATTAGAAACTAGAATTAATTCTTCTTTTGAGGAAGAATGAGAAGTTTATATTTAAATATAACAAATATAATAAAAACCTCTCTCATATGCTTTTATGTATTTTCTGCCCTGTCTTTCAAGTGAACTTTTTCCAGCATGAAATGTTCTTTCTCCTTTAAAATATAAAAGAACTTGGTCAGACTTGTGAAACACTAAAGTACGGTGAGTCCATTGGTCCAAATAAACCAATGAGCCATGAGTCCTTGGCCCAGAGGAGCAAGCTCATCAACAGAGAGTAGATCTTAATCACACCTGCTTTGCGACAAATATGTTTACCAAAGAAACTGCATTCTTTTTAAAATATATTTGTATT
>NW_005314463.1:0-959 GCF_000412655.1 Myotis brandtii
GAGAGGACATTAATTGGATGGTGCCAATTGGCTTTGTGGGACAACAGCCTTGAAAGGCCTCAGATGACAGAGGTCTGGCCCAACACAAAGTGTATAACCGGCTGAGAGGAGTAGGGTAATCTCCCTGGTGCAAATGGACAGGGTAAAGAACACTGCCACCACCTTCACAAGCCTGGGGGTCTACAGACTAGAGGTAGCATCATAAGTGAAACCAAGAAAAGTGAGAGCTAATGAACAGCCCCCCCCCACACACACACACACACACACAATACAATCCCAGGGGTCCAGGTGACCTTCAGTAGTCCCGAACCCTGAATTTATACTATGTCCAATATGATAGTCACCTAAAAGCTATTCAATACCATTCTGGCAGCCTAATCTTGTACAGTTGGTACTGTTCTGTGAAAGAAATATTGCTCAGCTAGTAAGAATGGTCCACTCTTCAGACCCAGGAGAATTCTATAGGCAAAAGACCCAGAGCTCCCCCTGGCATTCAGTCCACACTAAATTTGGGTCAAAGGAGAGAAATGACATCTATTTCACACACCAAAGTGAAACTTAGAAAATCTCAAGAGGTACTTCTGACAACCAGGTCCCCCATGGGACCAAATCCAGGCTCAGGTTGGCTTGCTCAGTCCCAGGCAATGGAGGAGGATTTACAAAATCTTGAAGAAGGCAATCTAAGTCACAAGTATTCCTGACTTGTGGGGGGCTGGGGCAGGATCCCTACTTACTTAGATCTCACAGGTACTGTCTAACCTCCCCCCCTCATTATCCTTGACTGCCTCCTATTTGCCTGTCTTTTTAAAAGATGATGCCTTAACTTAGTGTTCTATTATTATCCCTTCTACATATAGTCGTTGGTTGAATTCATTCACTCATCTATACTTACCACCCATAAGCTGTTTAATTTGAAGTCTCTTCTATCTAGACCAGTGGTTCTCAACCTTCCTAATGCC
>NW_005314464.1:0-960 GCF_000412655.1 Myotis brandtii
CATATTCCATCTTTATTAGATAGGATTATTTGCTTTTGCTTTTCTTTCACTCTACCCCACTTTCTATTCTAGAAAGTTCAACTTACTTCAATTAATTGCAAATAGATTTCCAAGTTCAATAGAATACTCTTAGATGATTTATGATACTTTCTGTCAGATGATATGATGAAAGGAAGGATGCTGAAATACATCATTATCTATTTTTATTAGTATCTTTATTATTGCTTTTCACTAGGTGTAATTGCTACATTTTATGGCAGGTATAGTAGAACATTTTTGTACAAATATAAAATGTAGGGTGCCTTTGAGCACTTGTGCCCTTCATGCTGGTTAAGAGGTACTGAAAGGATCTTCGAAACAAGCTTCAGATTGGTGCGGTGAAACATTGCATAACTGACACTGTTTCTCCAGCCTCCACTCTGGGGACTTAACGAGGTGTCACATTTCCTTCAGTAGATTTTCATAGTGCCACTGACTAGTGCACAGTAAATAGCTGACCCCATCTCTTCTCTGGTGAATTATGAGCCATTTGGGGCCTGTCAGCTTCCAAACTATCCAATGCACAAGACTGCTACTTGCCTACGGGCTGCAATTTTTCATCATCCAACTTAATTTGGACTTACTTGGACACAATGAGACAACTTCAGCTGCAGGGTATGACAAGGAGTAAAAGGCTTGAGCAGTACAGATGAGAAAAGAGGATTTTCATTCCCTCTGTGGGACTGTTTATGGCCACTAGAGGGGTCTCTATTAATCAGAACAGCCTTCCTCTTCTAACACTGCTTAATCCTTAAGATATTAGATCCAGATCATCCTATGGTTTATTTTTCCTATGGAAGCCACTTGGTAGTACTTCCATGCTTTATGGATTGCTGGAAGAAAAAACAGCAACCCCAATCTCATTTTGCTTAAGCAATCAGACATTTATTAATTCCTTAAAAAGAACTCTGTTTCAATATA
>NW_005314465.1:0-960 GCF_000412655.1 Myotis brandtii
GGGTCGCGACCCCCAGGTTGAGAACCGCTGCTGTAGACGCTTTCTGTGCACAGTATCTGTTACTAAAATGGACAGACATAGGCCAAACCCAGCTGAACAGATGACTCCACAATTATTTCCAAGTCGGCCACAAAGAACACGTGACAATTGTGCTGAGTCCCCCTGAGCAATGTAACACCACGGACGGAGAGACGGGAAGTGAGTTTCAGGTGTGGGCCGGTGGCCGCGAGCTGGCACCGCAGACCTCAGGGACGGTGCTGCCCAGGAAGTGCAGGCCTCCAGCCTGGGGATCAGGCATCTCCCCCTGTGCCCTTCCGCGGCCTGACTGTGTGGACCCCAAGGACGTGTCCTTCACTGACCTGAACATCCGCCTCCTACCTGGCTGTGATCTGCATGGTTACGAGAAACGTGGTGACAGGCACGCCAGCCCAGCCGCTGAGAGGCACGGGGGCAGGTGAGAACCTAAGCCTGACCCCACGGCCGTGGCTCCTGACACACGGGTCTTCCCAGCGCCCGACAGGAGGCCCGAGGGCCGGGACCAGCACGGGGGCGGGTGTGGCAAGGGACTGCTACCCGTCGGGGACTGCATCCGCAGTGACATTCCGCATGCGCCCTCCCGTCTTTGGGAGGTCCTGGCCCACAGCGAGGCTAACGCAGGAGGAAAGGCAGGGACACTCACCCGTGCACTCTCCACAGGAGCAAGTGCGCCACCTTCAGAAGAACTGGGGGGAAAGCAGAAATGGCAGACGTCAGGGCTCAAGCTGACCACCAGGTCACACATGCGGACGCATGCCTTTTCCCCGTTATGTGCAACCCACTGGGAATGCACGGGATCGCAGGGGTTAGCACGAATAAAGCATGCGTCTCCTTTACTTATTTTTGCTAATCCTCAACAGAGCATGCTTTTTCCTCTGATTGTTGAGAGACAATGGACGGGAGGGAGGAGGAGAGAGAGAGAGA
>NW_005314466.1:0-960 GCF_000412655.1 Myotis brandtii
GCCTTATACCCCAGGCAACTTCCCTTTTAGAGAATGTGCTAATAATGCCCACAGCTCTTCACACTTGAGTTTGCACGGTGGAGGAAGGCTCTCAGCTATTATCTGAGATATTGTGCGTTCACCACCCCACGGTGGTGTTCCTTGAGCAAACAGGTTCAGAGAGGGCGGGTCACTTGCCCCAAACTCCACAGCAAGTGGCGGGACTTGAGCCCTTGTGTTATGACCCAGTCAGGTTGGTCAAGGGCCGGGATCTATTTCAGGACCCTGCCCAGGGTGCGGGGGCCCTGACAGCCAACACAGGCAATCTTTTGTCTTTAGTCCCAGGGGTAAATCACATCTCTTTTCTCTCTTTTTTTGGCCAGTTTCACTCACTAACGCCTCCATGACTACCATTAGCTGGACAAGGGTTAGTTCTGCCCCCACCAGCCTGGTGGAGCCCTAACCTTCTCACCCGCAAGGACTTACCAGTCAGGCTGGTGGGCTGAGGAGTCAGACAGCCCTGATGTCCAGTCGTGGCTCAGCCAACTGCTAGTTTTGTGCCTTCGGATAAAGTCGCTCACTTCTTTTCCTCAGTTTCCTCGTCTGTAAAATGGGAATAACCAATAGCACCTACCTCCTCAGTGGTGGTGAGGCGGGAGGATGAATGGAATAGCAGCATGCTTAGTACAGTACCTGGAACACAGCAGCCCTCCACCGACAGCAGATCATATGTAGATGTCATATGTCATATGTGTACATAGCATACCTTTCTCCTCACTTGCCCAACTTCTTTGCTAGTTGGTGATGAATGAGAATGACAAGTCCTCTCTGTTGCGCGTTGGGCTGGCGGTGGGCGGTGGGGGTGGGGGTCAAGGAGGGAGGTGAGAGGCAGGACGGAGGAGAGTGTTAGCAGAGCAGAGGGAGAAGATCTCCATTTGGGATTTTAGAGTTGAGCGAACGGGAAGCTGAGCATGTGCTGGG
>NW_005314467.1:0-960 GCF_000412655.1 Myotis brandtii
TCAACTAATTGGTTTTGTGATATTCAGCAAGGGATGGGGCATGAATAATTCAATGGGAATTATTAGAAAGAAATAAAAGTGAGAAAATATTAATTCCTGGATACAAAGAGAATGCTTCTTATCCTTTTAGTAGGGCCTTATAGCAGGGATTCAAATCACCTATGGGGCTGGTTAAAGCTACAGGTTCCTAACCCTACAGATTCTGACTTGGTGGGTCTAAGGTGAACCCTGAGAATTTGCATTTCTCACAAGTTCCCAGGATTGTGATGATTTTAAAGCATGGCCACAAAGTTTTCAACACTCCTCCTTCCCTTTGAGCTATCTTATGCTTCTACTTCTCCATCACCTCCATATTCATTTAACCAATAAGACTTGGAGATTTTACCCTTTAAATGTTTCTCACACCTACTGACTTTTTTGTATAGACTACCACTGGCCAGATTTACCTAGACTATTTTCCTCATCTTTTGATTCTTTTCTATGCCTCTGATACTGCCCCTGCCTTAAATTCATTTATCACTCTGTAGACAGCATAATCATCTAATACTAAAATCAATTCCTTTTTGTAATTCTTTCCTATAAAGTTGTCATTCATCTTTTAAAACTCACTTCAAAAATTATCTCCTCAAGGAAGGCTTCCTTGGAACCCTTGCTGGGCTAGATGGTTCTCTTCCATCTCACATATCTCCTTGTGCATACTTTTAGTGTATTTTGCTTTCCATTTATTAAAATTGTGTGTAGTGGTTTCTTCATTAGAATGTTAAGTTCCTTCAGGCAGAAACCATAGCTTACTCATTTACTACCCCAACCTCCTAAGATAGGAACAGAATAATTGCTTCATAAATGTCAGGCTATACTAAGCAGTAACACTGGTTAGGTGGTAAGGACATGTTGGGCAGGATGTCATTTATTCATTCATTTATTCAAGTATTTACTGATTGCTGCTATGTTGAATTGTGT
>NW_005314468.1:0-960 GCF_000412655.1 Myotis brandtii
GAACATTTAAAAACCATTTTAAAAGATGCAAAGAAATGACAAATAGAAAATCTGGGCAGCAGTTGCACTGGCAGTGGGGCTGAGGCATAGGGCTGGACATAATTTTGGTAATGTCCTACTTGCATTGGGTGGTAGGCTCAGGGACCTCCAGTATGTTATCATGCTCTAAGATTTACATGTATGTTACAGACACTCTTTTGTACATATCAAGTTGTATGTTTTAAAAGATAAAGAGAAAAGTTAATATTAGTATACAACTAAAAATATAATTAACTGAAAAACCTTTAGAGTCCTCTTAAATTCTTATCTAAACTAATACCTTCCCTATTAATAAACCTGTTTTTTCATTAATAGCATAGTAGAAGTAAACTTTAGCTCAGCCTACCTGCCAAATTTCAAGTGAATGAACTAAATTTATCATATTACCTTTCAAGATGCAAGTCTGAAAAATATCATTCTCTACCATAAAGGTATTTTTTAAAAAGAACATTCCTTCCCTTATTCTTTGCATTTCCCATTCACAGCAGAAGGCATACTGACCTTGAGCTTGACAAACATGTGTGCTTGTGCCAAGACCCAGAAGGGCTCTCCCAGAAGTTCCACCACAGCTGAGAGACCAAACAACACCACTCCAGCTCCATAGTGGGGGACGACATTAGGATCAGGCACTTCAAGCAACCGTAACCAGACCCAGCCCAGGAACAAGGACCAAAACACACCCAGAGGGACTCTAAAAATGGGGGGAAATTTTTTTAATATGCTAAGTATAAAAATATAAATATATATTACAACAGTGATACTGTCCTGGTCGGTGTACTCAATGGTTAGAGCACTGGCCCAAGCACAAAAGGGTCTCAGGTTTGATTCCAGGTCAAAGGCACATACCTGGATTGCAGGTTCAATCCCCGCCCCATCATGGCGCATGAGGGAGGCAACCAATTGATCTCTCTCTCTCTCTCT
>NW_005314469.1:0-960 GCF_000412655.1 Myotis brandtii
TTTCACATGTTTGATTCTTGGGGTTCAGGCCACCAGTAAGTGGGAAGGCGCAGATGTGCTAAAACCTCATTGTGCATTCGTAGTGGTACTACTAGTAGGAATAGTGATAGCGATTATTCACTGAGAACCAGGCATGATGTCCTTTACATGTAGTTTTATAGTCGATGCTCAGAAAAACCTGGTGAAGTGCACATTGTTGCCATTTATCAAGTAAGAAAACAAGATTCAAGAAAGTTAAATAACTTGCCCCAAATCAGATCTGAGAAATGGAGGTGACTGAACTCTGATGAGGTTTCTTATTTTTCAAAGGCATCGTTCATAGATATGGAACTCTAAATCTCTTGGAGATGCAAAACAATGTCCTAATTCAGGGATTGATTTGACAATAATATTGTGAAATTCCTCTTAAAATTTTAAGGTTTAAATTTGGAATAAACTTAAAGAGTCAGATGATTCTTAACCTTTTATTTAGTAAAATAGAAAATAGAGGTCCAGAGGGGTTGAGAAACTTTTTCAGGGGTCCCTCACCAAGTTAGTAGCAAACAAAAAACTAAAATACATGTACTCTCTCCTTATCTAAGGCTTCCTTCTTTATCTTTATTTATTCTCCCCTTTACCTCTCTGGAATATATGTTTCTATCTCTATAGCAAGCAACCTATTTCTTTTCTAGATACCCAGAGGACATTTCTCAAGGTAGAATTAAAGACACTCCAAACCCTAAGTAAATTATTCACTTCTGGATTGCCACTGCGGGTTTCTTCTTGTCCCTAAAGTCTTCCTCCCCTCACTAACATCCATACACAATGTATAATCTCCTTCAAAATTGTTTACTGAACACATCTCCATATGTCAGTGATCAAATATGAAGTAGCAATCTAGATTCAGAAACACCCCAAAGTTACTTAAAATCCACAATGTGGGTGTGCAAACTAAATTGCAAAATGACTGTCAGTTTCAGA
>NW_005314470.1:0-960 GCF_000412655.1 Myotis brandtii
TCTGTTTTGACTGTTATTAAACTTTACTGTATTAACAAAAATAACAAAGATTCCTCTTCTGGGATGGGATGGGGCTGGCTAGTCCTACCTCGCCACCCACACATCACACCCCAGGTGAAGGAGAAGCTCACTTTAGGAAGATTGTGTCAATTCTGCTGCTCTTCTCACCCCAAAGATCTGCCTTCCTCCACTCTTTGCCTCTCTCCCTTAAAAGTCATTGCATATGATGTTTTGGTAGGCATACCTATGTGAATTCAGTAGGGTAGAAAATGGTGAGTTTAACAGAATTTCTGATTCTTCCCAGAGACTTTGGGGTTTGAGAGCAATGTAAATCCAAGTGGGCAATAGAGTTCTAAAGCACTTCAATTTTATTAGTGCATTGCATCAAAATTCTGTGTGAAAGATCAAAGTTTATCAGGCAAAAATGCCATTAATCTTAGTGAAGCAGCTCAATGGAGGAAGATTATAAAGTTTCCTTTAAATTAGCTTTTTAAATGACCATTTTGAGCCTGTAAGTGCAGACACTATATTATAATTGGTCAAAATCTGCTTATAGAAACAGAAAAACAGACAAATTAGCTGAGACTTGAAAGTAATTCCATATGTATTTTGTTACTGGGGTCTGATAAAAAAAAATTTCCATTGAAGAAGGTAAAAATCTGGAACTTTTGCAGTATCTGTCTCTAGATGTAAAATGCAGAAATCACCTTGGAAAAGCAATAGGGTAGTGAATATATCACCTACAAGGTACAAGGCCAATAAAACATTTAATGTATAGCAAGAGTATTTTAATATATGTTTAACACACAGTGTCTCACTCTTCCTTTATTCTGCATTGATTATTGTCTCACTTTACTTATAAAATGAAAACCATAACATATGTTCTCAGATGTTCCTGTTAGGTGGTTCACATCCAATCCAATATCAAATGAACTCTTATCATCTCCTGTCCTTTCCCAT
>NW_005314471.1:0-960 GCF_000412655.1 Myotis brandtii
GGGCCGTGATTTAGGGTTCACCCTGCAGTGTCGGCATGGACTTGATAGATAGAACTACCGCCAAGAGCAAGACTCGACTGTATGGAATAAAGAAAAAGGCTGTTAAATGAAGTTTTCTCATTAATAAACATTTCTCCCCCAGGGGTGAATGCAAAGGGACAGCAGGTGTTTCTGAAGGATATCTGGCCAACGAGAGATGAGATCCAGGCGGTGGAGCGTCAGTACGTCATCCCTGGGATGTTCAAGGAGGTCTATCAGAAAATAGAGGTGAGGGCCCGCCCGCCCCTCCCCGCCCTGAGAGTCTGAGGGAGAGCTGCTCCTCTGTGTCCTCTCTGCAGACCTGGAGGCTCATAGGGGCGGAACTGGTTCATTCCTCCCTCTTCAGAGAGTAGGGAAGTGGCTCTCAGTCATTTTTCTCCTGTGACTCACAGTTTTACAAACCCCACACGCCCCAGATGTTCCAGGTTGAGACAGGTGGACGGGAAGAAAGGCCTCAGGTTGTGTGTGAGTCCCAGCCAGCTCTCCATCGCTCTCCCTTTCTCAGACCCCTGGGCTGTGGCGTCCCTGTGGGTGAGGACCCTCCCCCAGGTGTCACTGAGGTGGAGTCGGTTGGGGGAGTGCACCTCTCACAATTATTTGGATGCTTAAGAATAAATAAATAATCAAACAAGCAAACAAATAAATAAAAGCCACTCAGTAGAAAGCACCGAACTGCTTAAATAAATGAAACTCTTTGAGCGTTTTACGAATAGGGATAAAATGTACGGGGCTCAGTGTTGTTTGTTGAGACCCTTGGATGTTATTTCTTTCCCTGCTTTCTGTGTTAAGCTGACTCACAGCCTGCTGACAAGGGCTTGGGTTTGAAACAAGACAGCAGGCTGTCCGGGGGCCGGGGGGCTGTGCCCTCCCCCCAGCGACCCTTGGGAAATGAATGGTCTGAGGGAGTTTGGTGGGCATTGC
>NW_005314472.1:0-960 GCF_000412655.1 Myotis brandtii
AAAACTAATGCAGAATGGGAGAGCCATTTCTTTCTAGGTTTAGGCCAAAAACAACGTGGATTTCAAGAGTGATCTGTAGGGGACCCTACAGATCTCAACTTCAGAAAAGAGTTCTTTTCTTTTGTCCAACATTGTGACTTTTCTTTCTCATGTCCTTAGGATCTGGCACCGTCACAGATGTTCGAATGGCCGTTTTCCAGCCTCAGCCTCACCCCCAGCCTCCTCCATATGGTCACTGTATCACAGACAGTGGTGTGATTTACTCAGTAGGGATGCAGTGGCTGAAGACACAAGGAAATAAGCAGATGCTTTGCACTTGCCTGGGCAATGGAGTCAGCTGCCAAGAGACAGGTCTGCCTTATCTTTTAACAGTACTGAAAACTTTCTTATGATTTAGTTTTTGAAAGGTAGTACATTCATTTACCAAAAAAATAAAAAATAAAAACCTTAAAAAATAAAGCAAACAAGACAAGCTTATAATCTTACCACTAGTGATAACAGTCAGGATTGGCATTGATACACTTTCTTCCAGTCTTTTTAATCTATGTATTTTCTTTTCTGTAGTGAGGGTTAAGTGCTCTGTACTATCTTTGTTGTTATAAGAGGGTTGCTTTCTGAATAACGAATCATCCATACTTCATACTATAAATCTCAGGTTTCTGGAGCTCTGTAAACTTCTTTTAACAATATCTAATGCATCTCTTCTGGACTACAAAAGTGGTAGTTAGTAACTATAGCAATTATAATTGATGCACTTGACGTTATCCCTAGAATAACCTCATGTATTAATACTTATGCCACCAACAGAGGCATGCATATCCCTCCAGTATCGTTTGAGCAGCACCCTTAATTAACCTGTGTTAATATAGCTTTACAAATGGGGAAACTAAGGCATGACAGAACAGGTGGTAACAGGATCTCAGCAGAGAAACAGGTGTTGCTCTATCCACAAAAAGCATG
>NW_005314473.1:0-960 GCF_000412655.1 Myotis brandtii
GCAGACAGGGACACCCCACGGAGATTCTTGCTGGTGTGTGTAGGTGGGGAGATTGATGCTTAGCTGTAATCAGGGCAGACTTCCTAGCAGAGACAGCTCACCAGGTGGCCTGGAAATGGGGAGGGTGACAGGGTGAAGGGTGTGTTGCACGTGGGACTAGGGAGGAGCGTGAAGGGACTAGTGAACCGGTTTGCCTGGGTAGGGCGGAGGCAGGGATTGTAAACCATGGGCTGGTTAGGTAGGTAGGTCTGGATTAAGGGGGAATCCTAAAGAGACCTGGCCCAATGCAAGGTACCACCCCTTAAAACTATGTCGAAATTCGCTTTGTATCAGAATATAGTTGGCATTCTACGGGGTCACCTGGTGCTTGGTTTTTAATTTTAAAACGTATTTTACTATTTATTGTTGGGAGCCCAACAGCCTTGAAATGCCTAAAGGCTCCAAGACCAGTTTAGTCTGGGGTTGAGACTCAGGAGAGTCCGTTGGGAGTGGGGGATGGAGGCTGTTAAAGATTGTTACAGACTTGGTTTTTATTCCCTTTCCCTTGATTATAAAAGTAATGAATATGATCATTTTTAAATGCAGATAAGTATAAAGAAGAAAATAAATATAAGCCATAATTCTGCCACTCACAGGGAATCATTTGTGAATGTTTTGGTGCGTTTATTTCCTATGTCACGCAATTAGGGCCATACCATGTGCACCGATTTTAACATCCATTTTTTCATTTCACTTTACATTGCACACATTTCCAGCTGGGTAACATTCCCTGAGAAGCATTTGTAATGGCTGTATTTCACTGTATGTCTGTGACCTATCTGAACATCCCCCTACTGTCCCGCCTTTAAGTGGCCAGCCCTTCGTGTGATAACCATTGCAGTGACTAACAACTTCATGCATGTTTTTCTGGCAGCTCTTTTTATTTTTATTATTTTTTTTAAAAAAAAATATATATATATA
>NW_005314474.1:0-960 GCF_000412655.1 Myotis brandtii
AAAAAAAAAAGGATCCTGTGGACAAAGAGATTTAAGGAAAGACTGTACACTAGATCTCCCACTTGGAGATTTATAATGTGTATTAGCATATTGGAGGACATGAGAAGTCCTATAGGAAAGAAAAAAAGTCAAACCTTGATTTACTCAGCATTTCCACTTATTTAGCCACGGGAGGGGCTCCACCAACCCCTCCACACATAACATGTTATTAATCTGTGGAATAGTTTGGGAACCCATAGTCAAGGCACAGGCACTCAGGTTCCAGAACTGGCATCCTCTTGGTCCCTGTACTCACTGGCGCGGTATCTGTAACTTCGTTGTAAGTTTCAGGGCCTCCAAGCAAAAGGCCTTGGCTTCGCTCACGCTGCCCAGGCGGCCCAGGTGGGAAACCAGCTTCTCAGAGCAGCTCAGCACCTCTGTAAGCACCTGCCATTTTTGTACCAGATTTTCACCTGTAGTAGAGGAGAGAGACAAGACCATGATCAGTCATAGCCTGGATCCTCTGGAGACAAAACTGCCAGCCCCACCATCTCGCCTGTTTATTCTTACAGGACGTTGCTCTCCTCCTTGGACTCACCATAGTCCAGAAAAGGTGTCTCCACGGCTGCTTTTTGAGTCGAGAGTACACCACTGCCCATGAGCAAGAGGACGATGCTTCGGAGAAGCTTGTGGGAGTCGATGAGTGCTGTCTCAGGTGTCTGCCAGCCTGTGCAAGTGAGGGAGGAGGGGACAAGAAGGGAGATGATGTGGCCTGAACTTCACCACCTTCAACTGTGAAGACAGCAAATGCAAAGCATGCTGCTACTCTTTTCCATATGCACCTAAGGCAGGAAGAGCTAATCAATCACAGAACTCCCTGAGACTACATGGGGTCTCAGAAACACTGTTGGTATAGTATCCAGGCAGTCACTAGGCAATCAATTCAGCAGCGGTTCTCAACCTGTGGGTCGCGACCATCGG
>NW_005314475.1:0-960 GCF_000412655.1 Myotis brandtii
ATAACTACCAAACTCTTTATCAAAGTGGTTGTCTTATTTTACATTCCCACCAATAGTGTATGAGAGTTTTTGTTACTTTCATCTGCCAGAATTTTTTGTTGTCAGTTGCTTTCTTTAATGATAGCCATTCTAATAGGTATGGAGTAGTATCTGATTGTGGGTTTAATTTGCATTTCTCTGGTGAGTAATGATTTTGAGTATCTTTTCATATGCACATTTGCCATCTGTATCTTTTTTGATGAGATGCGTTGAGTGACTTTTAAAAGAAGGTTCAGATCAACCTGTATCAGAACAACGATATGATGAATATAATTCAACTATGACAGTGTATCAGTAACTACATGTGTTTACCTTTTAAAAACAATCCCACTCAGTCCCAGATATATTCATTCATTCATGAGTTTATTTGAACATTCACTGGGGACGTTCTATATGCCAATCAATAGAAGGCAAGACTTAAGCAATTTATTTTTTAGTTGGAAAGATCTCAGGATAGTGCTATGATGGGGGAAGAGCTGGTTTCAAATGGGAAGCATGAATCAGCATAATATATTTAGGGAACTATAGGTTACTCTGATTATTCCTGCTTGATGAGCTAATTAAAAATTCCAACAGCAGAACCTAAAACAAAAGCAGTATCCTCACCCTGACCCCAAATTCCAGGGTGCATATTTGCAGAGACACATTTAATTATGGCTTCATCCACTGCATGGCAGAGAATCGGGGTTCTGGGCCCAGCCTGTGTGTCTCTGCCTGGGCACCAATGTGGAGAGCCTCCCGCTCTGAGATGCAGCCTGTACAATACAGGAGGAAAATGCCCCTGGGCATCTAACCGAATTAGCTATCAAAAGACTCTGATTTAAAGCCCTGCACTTTGCTGTTTAGTCTTTCACTCCAAGCCTTATCATTCTTATTAAGCAACCAGTCCTTAACATCACTGGTTGTCTGTTTTCCCAGCCC
>NW_005314476.1:0-960 GCF_000412655.1 Myotis brandtii
CAGCACAGAAATTAGATTTGCCTTATATGTGCTCCTTATTTAGGATAAGGTTCCAAACAGAGCAATGCAGCCATTAGCATCAGTTGAATACAACCCATGATACGGGTAGTATCACTGGACTAGTTATGAACAGAAGGTAAGAATCAAGGACTAGAATAAAGCAAACACATAGTTTAAGTTTAAATATCACAGTATTTTATGTCATAGTTGCAATCACTTGAGTTCTAGCTTATGGTGTTTTGCTAGATGAAAAACAATAAACCAGCAGGTTTAGCTTGTAAGGTCTGTGTCTATATTCCACACACCACAGAATCTCATCATGGGCATTGGCTAAACATGATTTTAGTCAATTCAGATACTTAGCTGGGGTGTGTAAATTTTCAGTGCTCATATCTGAGATCCAGGACTTGGTTCCAAATATGCCACTAAGTAATGTACAATTCCCTATAGATTGATGCATGAAAAGGCTGGTCATATGTCTTGTATTCACATTGCTATAGCAGAAAGGAGAAGATGGTCAATTCTTCCAGTTAAGTGGGTCATAAAGGAAGTAATAGAGGACCTGATGTTTGGACTGAATCCTGGTAGATGAGTGGGTGCTCCTTCCTACAGTAGAGAATAGGGAGGAGGAGCAAGGGAGAGATGGAGATGGCATCCCTAACAGAGAAAGGTCAAACAATAATAGTCAGATTATGAAGAGTTTGTATCGATCACTGTAGAGTGTGAAGCTCAACATCTAGGCAGCGAGCCAGAGGAGTATTTCAAGGCAATGACAGATTCAGATTCACGTTTTACAAAGATTGCTATGACAAGCAGTGTAGAAACAGGATTGGAAAAAGAGAGACAAAAACTAACAAAATTAAATGTGAGATATTAAAAAATAAACCCGAGGCTCAATTGAATAATCTTCTCATGATATTTACTTCTAAACTGAAAGTTCATATTAATTAGAAAACATAT
>NW_005314477.1:0-960 GCF_000412655.1 Myotis brandtii
TAATAGCAAGAATATGTCTTGATTGCATTTGTAGCTGCCCTGGGGCCTACCACAGAGTATGGCATACAGCAAAAGGTGGGTAAGTGCCTTTCAGTTGTTAACTGAACAAAGTTGGAAACTCAGCAAAGGCTACTGGCTAATACAGGGCCAGAAGAAAATGCAAATCAGTTCTAACCAGAAAGACAAAAATAATGAAATAATATAAAATAATAAAGGAATGGGAGACAAACACTGACATTAGTCTGTACTACTAAAGCATGGCATTTTACTCATTTTCAATAAATTTTCTTTCATTTGCTAGATGCATTGTTAGACATTAATTGGTGGCATACACCAATTAGAGCCAAATTGCACAATGCCACCTCCTAAGAAAACTAATTTTTCACATGGATAATTGCCATTGAGCTGGATTAGTTCTTTTTTAGGCCTGTATTAGCAATTCAAATAATATTCCATAATTTCTGTGCCTGTGCAAGCATATGAAATTAACAGAAGAGAGACAAGGTTTAATGCTTAATTGAAAAATATACTTTTAATGGATTTGGACTGTACTTTTATTATTTAATGGTGCCTGTTTGACCAAAAACTTTATTTTACATCTCAAAGCAAACCTCATAGTTAAGAGTAAAACTTACTTATTTTCTCCACTACCTTTTTTGTAGACACACCAAATGGAAAATAATTTGTCTTCTGTAAATTTAGGTAATGTACGTGTAAAAGATGATTTCCCTGTATTTCAAAATGTAATCTTTTCCACAATGTTAGGTATTAATTAATTTGCATCTTAGAGTCAATCTTCCATAGCTTCATCTCTTATGCTTAGTTCAAGTGGCTTCAGGTGGAATTAAATGGAAAGAAAAAGTAGAATCTACAGTAGCTGAGTAATGATCCTGAGTAGAGCTTCATTCCACCTGCTGTGTTCAGGATGTATCTATAATAATAAAAGTGTAATATGCTAAT
>NW_005314478.1:0-960 GCF_000412655.1 Myotis brandtii
TCACTGCTTCTTCTGTTCCTTACATCATCACTCAAATTCCAGGACCATGGCTTCACCTACCTTTCAATACTTCTCCATTTGGATGTTTCACTACACCTCACATTTCAGTGAACCTTTCACATTTAAGAGGAATATATTCTCAAAAGTTGTCAACCTCCAATATCTCCCTCCTTCCACCTCACCCATGCTCCCATTATTTTCTGGCTTCATTCCCCATCTTAGCAATATTCAATTATAGATCACATCCTCCTCCTTTATGAAACTCTGCTTCTGTGGCTTATGTGACACTAAAAATTCTGACTTTCTCCTACTTCTTTAACATCTCCCTCTCACCTTCGTTCCTGACTCCTCCTCTTCTACCCAATCTTAGGTGTTAAAATAACTCAAAATTTTGTACTCAGTCCTTTTCTTTTCTCGATTTATATTCTTTTCCAAAGAAATTCTACCTACGACCATTGCCTCAAACACCATCTGTTAACAAGTCTAATTTCCTTTTCTTCACCTCAGACCTCTTTTCTGGGCTCTAAATCTATATATACTGTGCCTATTCAAGTTTACATGTCTCACAGACATCTCAAACTCCCTAAGTACATCTGGTCTCATACTAATCAAAACTGTTTCTTCTGTTCCTTATATCATCATCTACCCAGTTGTTCATAATACAGACATTCCCTAGACCTCCTTCTCCATGATGCTCACCATCAAGCATCTCCTAAAATAGATGAAAATCCATTTACTCTGTCTACAACCACTACCTTGGTCCAAGCCAACATTATTCCACATCTGGATATTGAAATGATTTTTTTCTTGTATTGAAATGATCTTTATTATTTATGTTTTAATCTTCATTGTTGAGAATATTACAGATGTTCCCCATTTCCCCCCCTCCATTGACACCCTCCACCTGGATCCCACCCCAACCTCGGCCTTCACCACCCTATTGTCTGTGTCCATAGGTAA
>NW_005314479.1:0-960 GCF_000412655.1 Myotis brandtii
CCTAATTTGGGGTCCAAGTTCTGGGCATGGACACGTGTGGCGAACGGAGGGCACTGCTCCCTGAAGGCAGCCCCCCTCGTCTCAGGGGGAAACCTTCCGAGGATGGGCGGCGTGTGGGCGGCGTGGGTCACGTATAACCCGGGGCCGGAAGAGATTCCTTCGGAGACCAAGGGAGCTTCGGGGGACGGTAACGAGTCTCTATTGTGCTTAGTTACTGGCCTTTAGGCAGAGGAGCATCTGGGACCTAAGAAACATGATGATAAACTCGCCATCTTCGTAACCATCACAGGCACTGCCATTGGTCACTCTGATGACCACGGCCCTGTGATTATCAGAGCGGCCCGGGCTGCCTGTGTGAGGGGCTGGTTTGAATCCCCTGTTTTTGCTGTCGGTACATGTTTTCCAGGCACCGAAAGCAATCCACGCCTTGCCTTTGCTGCTTATGAATAAGCAGTTGCTTAGTGACAACACAGACACAAATAGACCTGCCTAATTGGTAAAAATTAAACGCGCATCACAGGGAGCGACGGGTTCGCTCTTACCTCTCATCCATGAAGCTAACGACCCACGCACACGGCGCCCGTTCCAGACATCCGAGTGAGGTGATCGCGCCTACTCTCCGTCAACAGGGCCAAAATGTCCAGGATGAGCAAAACGTCCATCTACCGGGTCAGCTCTTCCAGTTCACGGGCACAAGAGAACATTCTATCAACATGAACTCACTCCAGATCAAGTGGTTTAAGTCTAAGAATGAACCCAGGGCTGTCTCTATAGTTCTTCTCAGCTCACCCTGCACGTGTGTGTGCAACCCATCAGCACGTGGGGAAAAGACCATCGGGTCCTTGGGTGGGGGTGGGGAATCCACCAGCAGAAAGTGGCATTGACTTCAAAAGAGCCCAACTCTCGCTTCAAAAAGGGCAGCGTGCCCGGCCGACGTGGCTCAGTGGTTGAGCATCGACC
>NW_005314480.1:0-960 GCF_000412655.1 Myotis brandtii
TCTCTCTCTCTTCTCTAAAATTAATAAACATATCCTGGAGTGAGGATTAAAAAATTAAGATAACTCACTTGCCTTTCTCAGGGAATGCAAACTTGGATGTAGATTCTCTTGAAGTGGTGCATACAATTGTAGGCATTAATCAATAAGCATTCAAAGCTCTCTGGAAACTTCCATTTTCTATCTCAACATTTCAGCTAAATTGTACACAGAACATTTGTACACAGCAGCATCTCTTACCATTTTCTTCAAATTTGTCTTGATTCTTGTGTCTTTGTAACATCTTCACAACTTTTCCAACACAGAGGATCTGGGCTTGGATGATGAAATAGAAGACTTCATGAAAAGAGATTTTACTTTGGGAAGTAGAAATTTCTTGAATTATATCCAATTTTGACTCATTTTACTATATAACTTGTAAAGTTCCATTTTATTCTTTTGTTTTTGTCAAATTTTATCTAAACATGAAACAAAATTTCAGGTGTAGACTATTTTTAAAAATGTTTCTTTCCTTTGGCATCTGTGTCTTCTCAAATAACAATGTGTTGTTTGAGCCATTCGAATCATGTCTATTATTACAAATTATCAATAGTTAACACAGTATTATCCTGTGGTATCTTTGAGTAGGATTCTTAATTTGGCGAGTAGTATATACTGAAATGTTTTGAGGGCTTCCCATATGCCAAATAGGTAATATACATGGATTCATCCAATTTTCACAACAACCCAATAAGAGTGGTCCATTTAGTAAATGGAAGAGCAAGGCTCAGAGAGTTTAAGGAGCTTGTCCATGTCCACACAATTTGTCAGTGTTGGAACTGATTTCAACCTAAGACCATCTGACTTCAGACATTATACTTTTGTTATATTCTCTTTTGCTATTCTGCATATTTCACACTTGCTAGCAAAAAAGAGGGATGGAAGAAGAGAGGAACAAAGAAGAAAGGGAAGTGGAAGGGAAAA
>NW_005314481.1:0-960 GCF_000412655.1 Myotis brandtii
TAATAATAGTAGTAATAATATGTTACCTTCCTGTCAGGATTGATGATGATATTAATGTTTTATCTTCTTATTTCAAATATGCCAATGGATGTGAATGCTTGCTGAATTCTGTAGTGAGTGCTAAGAATCACTAGAGTGCTAAGGACATTACTTTGAGAGTCAAGAAGGACAGATTCCTGTCCTCCCCACCCCAATCCTAACTGTGAGCATGGCCAGTTTTCTGCCCCTGGTTGTGCCAGCTGGAGCGGGGAGACCAGTGGGACCGACTGCCTCTGCCTGAGACCAGTCACTGTGCTGAGGGGTGGGGACACTGCACACGGCGCATGAGTGCTTGGCACTGGGCCTGGCCGGGGGCGTGGAGGATAAACAGGTGGGCGTCCTGGGTACTGGTCCAGCTCGCCTGCCACTTTCAAGCAGAAAGGTCTTTGCTCTGTATCGAATCAGGGAAGGTCTTGACAGAAAGGCATTTCCCGCTTTTCTGAAAACCTCAGCCTCTGTTGGACAGTTCATTTGGGACCCGTTTCAATCACATGGTTATCCCTCTGAGTGATGATTTTTCCGTCTTGAGCCTTTCCAGGAATTCCAGCTCAGGCAGGCTGCCAGGGGACACTGGCTACTCAGACGTGGCTGCGACATTCCCCACGGGCCGGCCAGCTTCCCGGGATAGCCCGGCCCCGCTGCAGGCCTCGACCCTCCTCCCTCCTTCTTATCGCCCCACCTGCACGCCTGTCCCATGCACACAGACATGTGCCGTGTCCCCATGCAGTGGGCCCCGCCTGCATGACAGATATCCTGGTGCTTCCACAGGTGGCAAAACCCGCTCACAACACGCCCAGTGCCACCGTCATCGTGTTGACTGGGAAAGGTAGTGGCAGAGGCCGAGAATCCAAGAGCAGCTCCACCCAAGGCTTCAGGAGTGCTGTCTCCCCCTTGGGCTGACAGCAGCCAATAACGGAGCCC
>NW_005314482.1:0-960 GCF_000412655.1 Myotis brandtii
TTTTTTTATTCTTGATGCTGTCAGTAATAGACTGTAATACTTTACATAAGTCATCTCACCTCTCTTAGGTTGGTCTTACATTTTCTGTTAAATAAAAGTAAAATATAAGATTTCTTTAAACACTCAGATTTTAGGATCTGAATTTGCAATTGACTACCTAGGAATTCATGATTCCTAGGAATTAAAAAACATAAAATTTTTGATCTCCTGATACTAGTTTTTTAACTGTGGAGGGGAATAGCACAGTATTCTGAGAGAAAAGCAGAATTGGTGTTATAATGGCTGATATATAGAATAAAAGGTGAAAGAAATCTCTAGAGGGTTTGTAGAGGAAATACAAAGAGATTTGGAATAGACCAACAGCGGATTCCAACTTTGTTTAAACCTGTGAGCTGAGGGATCCCAAGTGGGCCAATGAACCTTGCTATTCTTTAGTTTCCTCAACTATAAAACTGGAGATCACTGTTCTTGACCTTGGGGGAGTATTAACATGTATAAGTGTTTGACACATGATCAGTACACAATAAATGCTAGCTCACCTTTCATTGAAACTTTTGACTACTTTCCACTGAAATAGGAACATTTAACTGAAAGTCTGTGAGTGTTTTATGTGTCACAGTGACTGAGTATATAAATGAAAATCTTTTGCTGATTCTGCTATTGAAGTTGGTAATAATATTTTTTATAATGTTTTCCAATGTCAAAATCGGATTTATAATGAAGCCTAAAAAAGATGAAAAACATATATAAGATTCATAAACTTGTATGTCAACTTTGTCATAAGCTGATGGCAGCTTTCTGTGCTTATGGAAGCTTTCAACACTTATGGAGGTTATGGGTATAATTTCACAACAGCGAGAGTTCCTATGATTTATTGAGCGTTTAATATACACAGGTAGTATATTGAAAATATATAACATATTGTTTTCTCCTTAATTCTCACTTAGAGAACTGAAAATC
>NW_005314483.1:0-960 GCF_000412655.1 Myotis brandtii
TCCTGCAAGGAGCAACAGCTTTTCAACTTGTTAACGATGCTGGAGCATAGGGCCTGAGTCAGCAACCCCCAGCACACGACCCAAGAAAATCTTTTCCTGGGCCCTTTTTTTCCCCATTTGACAGATGCCAGACTTTCTCCAGAAAGACACATTCCAACTGACTGATTTTTCCTTTGGGAAATTGATCCTCACCACCTATGAGGAAAGCAAAACACGAAGCTTGTCGAGCATTTTCGTAATGCTCTGATTTAAAAACCTGTCCCCTGGTTCTGCCTTGCGACTTGTCTTCCCTGAGGAAGGAGCTGGTCGTTGCTCCTAGCCACACAAGTCAGAGTCCCAAAGGAGGGGGCGCAGGGCGGATGGGCACACGGACGAACAGGAGGCCACAGGCAGAGCATGTGATTAAGCTCATGGGCTTCAGTTTGGACCGGCTTGGGTTTAAGTCCTGGTTCTTCCCCTTCGCTGGCTGTGTGTCCTTCAGTCAATGAAAGTGACCTAACAGCACAAAGCCGCGGGTTCTCCATCTGTAAAACCGGGCCAATAGCATCACCTAAATAAAGGGCTGTTGTGTGGGCCTAAATAAGATAATGCCTGCAAAGGGGTTGACAGAGTGGGTTCTTAGCAAGGGCCCCACTAATCCCAACTCTTACCATCATGGCTGGTTTTGGAGGAGGCGGCCCACACACAACACGCGAACATGCGGAACTCAGGGACTTCAGCAGGCGCTCAGAACCACAGCACCTCACAGAAGGGGCCAAGTACTTAGAGTCCCCACTGTCACTGCTTTAGCCAGTGTTTGGAGCCCCCCGCCTAAGGGGGGAGGGCGCGGCGTTCCTGTGCCAAACTTCTACGGAGACGCTTCTCCTAGCAGGAGCAGTCACCCTGCTCCAACCTCACTCAATCGCATCACATCCTCACGTGAGAAAGACTCTCTCCAACCTCTGGGCCTTTGCACATGCC
>NW_005314484.1:0-960 GCF_000412655.1 Myotis brandtii
AGTCTCTGGAAACCATTAGCAAAATCTGAGATGAGACAACCCCTGACAAATTCCCTCTCATTTGAGAAAATTCCGATATTATCAGTTTTCTGCAAATCGGGCATTGACAGGATGTCAGTCTTTCCTTGTTTTGTTTTCCTGAGGGCACAAAACCGAGATTTTTCCATTTTCTGTCCTCTGGTTCCATTTTATATTGAAATCCTTTCACACCAGCGAACTACAAACACAGCTTTTATTTTGTCTGCAGGAAACTCGGAATTCGTATTCAATTCCTGAAAAGAATCCGATTTTTCTTTCTCTCAGTGACACCTCTCCTTGTTCAGAATACAAACTTCTCTTTTCCAGTGGGGACGCCCCTCATTCTTCACTTGGTCCAGATCCACTTTTTCATCTTCTGCTGAAAACATTTGAGAGCAGCCAGGCCCTGGTTGAAGCAAATCTGAACCACTTAGCATGTATCCTGTGTGTAAAGCCTGTCAAACCTGGCTCCTGGTTTATCAAACATTCCTCCGGGGGGTTCCTTGATCTGGGGTGTATCATGGAATCAACAAGGGAAGTATGCTGGGGAAGGCGCAAGTTAAATGGAAATGCCATAGCTTTGCTTCGACCTGTTCAGGGCATATTGGGACAGTCATTTCTAGGCTTTAAAAAGAGGAACAGAAAAACCAATGGATTCTACCAGCTTGGGTGAGGAGCAATTAATCAGCCAGGTTCCCAGCAGGTGCACTGGATAGCAGCCAGTGACACAGGGTAGAGCCAAGATGTCCTTCTTAGGAAGCCACAAGCTCTGCTGACCCTCAGGGCTAATATCT
Source organism: Myotis brandtii (assembly GCF_000412655.1). Taxonomy (NCBI): domain Eukaryota; kingdom Metazoa; phylum Chordata; class Mammalia; order Chiroptera; family Vespertilionidae; genus Myotis; species Myotis brandtii. Next base: position 813 of record NW_005314484.1, read on the forward strand.
AATCAACTGCACCCTGAGAGGAACCCTCTAATAACCTGGACCGGAGGTTTCCCAAGCCGGACCAGACTGTGATCTCAATCCCCCCTAGATGCTCAAATATGAGGATATAAATAATGGAATCAAACGGAAATTGATCTTTAAAAAAAAA
>NW_005314485.1:0-960 GCF_000412655.1 Myotis brandtii
CCCGTCTGTCTCACATCCCCAGTTTGTGTCTTTGTCTCCCCCAGTCTGTCTGTCTGTCTGTCTGTCTGTCTGTCTGGCTCTGTCCCGCCTGTCTGTTTTCCTTCCCAGTCACTGTCCATCTGGGCGTCTTCAGGGGTCCGTCTCCCCCTGCCTTTCCGCGTTTTCTCTCTTCCTCTCACACTGTCCCTGAATCCGAGGGGGACCCAGATGGAGAAGGTGACCAGGCCTGGAGGGGTGCCTCTTTCCCGCTAACCGGCCTCACCCCCTCTCTCCCCATTTCCCGGCAGCGAGACGGTCATCTGCTCCAGCCGGGCCACTGTGATGCTCTATGACGACGGCAACAAGCGGTGGCTGCCTGCGGGCACGGGCCCCCAGGTCTTCAGCCGAGTCCAGATCTACCACAACCCCACGGCCAACTCCTTCCGGGTGGTCGGCCGGAAGATGCAGCCAGACCAGCAGGTGAAGCCCCCGGCCGCCCCTTCCCAGGGCTGCGCCCTCCGCCCTGCACCCCCCTCACCCACCTTTCCCCTCCTGCCAGGTGGTCATCAACTGCGCCATCATCCGGGGTCTCAAGTATAACCAGGCCACCCCCAACTTCCACCAGTGGCGGGACGCCCGCCAGGTCTGGGGCCTCAACTTTGGCAGCAAGGAGGACGCCGCACAGTTCGCCGCGAGCATGGCCAGTGCCCTGGAGGCGTTGGAAGGTCAGAAACAGTGGGCAGAGGGGCCCCTGAGCCCTGCCGTGTGGCCTGGGGCCGCCACTTCACTACTCGTGGCCTCAGTTTACTCATCTGCAAGTGGGGCTGATTCATTGCTACCGTGGACAGTTTTTCTGAGGCTTTTGTGTGGGCTCCTGTGTGCCCCTTGTACCCCTGGATTCCTAAGGCTGCAGTTGCCCCGTGAATTTTCACACGAACACTCCTGGGCGACCGCCTCCCAGATCAAGGTGTAGCTCTTTCC
>NW_005314486.1:0-960 GCF_000412655.1 Myotis brandtii
TTTCTGTTCTCTTCTCCTATTCACTTACTCTGCCACCTGGACCAGCTTTGTGAGCAGGCAACCTTTATCTTTACTCAGGGTCCTTTGCTCAAATATTCCCCACACTTGGTTTAATTCTCCTTTATCAATATCCTTAGGTTCTCAGTAATATTTTTAACATCTTAATTTTATGTAAATTACATAATTGGTTCTGCTGGCCACTTTAGTATTTCTTGAATATGCTAGTCATACCCACATGAAATCCTTTGTATTGTTCCCATTTCCTGAAATGTTTTTCCTCAGAAAATTGCAGGACTGCCTTTCTTACCTCTTTACAATTTTTGCTCAAATGTCAGCTATAATCTTAAAATCCCGTTAAAAACGACAGCTTTTCTACCACCATCAGCCACATCGAATTACAGATTTATTGTTACCATGCTTTAAATTTTCTTTTTTCTATAATTCCTACTGTCTTACAATTTCCTTATCAACTCTTCTTTTTTATTTCCCTTTGTTGTTTTGTATCCCTTTGTTTGCTTGTCCATGGACGACACAAAGGCAGGGTGTTTTGTTCACTGACATAGCTCAACCACCTAAGGGAGTGCTCAGTATGAGTAGGAACTCAGTAAATCTTTGTTTGATAAAGGAATCAATTCAATCCTCTTAGTTAGAATTTAGCCTTTGTATTTTACTTATACATATCATGTGTCCACAAATACATACTTTACCAGTATAAAAATTTGCTACCTTTTGTGTCCCAAATTCCTGAATGGTATTTCCTTTATCAAAAGAATGAACTCATCTAAAAATTAAAGATCTTTTTTATTTGAGAAAAACATTGATCTGATTTTTATTTAGAACTTTGCAAAATGCTCATTAAGCTGTAGTTGCTCATAAATTAGAATCAGTAAACAAGACCTCTAGACTAGACTCATTATGTTAATACTTATGTAACTGAAATAGGAATTTTAGGGGGATATA
>NW_005314487.1:0-960 GCF_000412655.1 Myotis brandtii
TTTAAAAATGAGCTAAATAAAAGCAGAAGACGTTCTTTGAGCAGGACAGTGTGTGTATAATTGTATAACAGAGCACATGACATGTATTTGAAGAAGGACACACTTTACTGGCACAGGATTGACCATGAAGATGTCAGGTTCTTGTCCTAAAGGCGACTAGCATCACAACTTGTTTTTAAAAAGATCACATTTTGGAAGATTCTGAGACCATTCCCAGAACCTAAGGAACTAAAGGCGATTTAAGCCTTGGAAAATTAGAAGTCGATGCCAGCTCTTATCTTCATCTGGTGGTTTATGGCAGCCGTTCCGTGATATACACTGTTATGTCTGAATAACCCACCAGATGGTCCAGCTGTGAGAATGTTATTGTTTTCCACCAATTTGTATTATTCCCATGGTTTCACAAGTTCTAGTACTTGAACCATTAAAGGATACTACGGCTTTTTCCTTAAGCTATGACAAAATAATAGGTTTCCCAAATCCATCACGAAAGTTTCATCAGATCTGTAGTTGAACGCACAGACAAGTCTCAGTGCTTTTTAGAATCACTTTAAAAGAGAATGCATGATTAGTTTATAGGCCCTTTTCCTTACGAGAGGGACTAAAGTTTTAATAGAAAGTTTTTGTCTGAGCAGGCCCGGTGCCATTGCAACCATTGTCAGTTAGTTAATGCACTTTGTGAAAAACAATCCTTGTCTCTCAAAGGCCATTTTGTTCTGTTTCTTTACACTCTTACCTTCTTCAGTTTATGCGGAATTGCTTGCCTGATGCTATCCGAGTGAGCATACTGGTCATTCACGGGCACTATAGGTTCCTAGCTATCTGTTTCCTACAAGAAAGATAAGCAATAAGAACTCACACAGTGTGAATTATAGTCTAATAATTAGTATCTTGTGTGCGTTAGGAGGTGCAGGGCTGAGGGCTATGCAGCCATTCACAGTTAAGCATGAATTACCTCAC
>NW_005314488.1:0-960 GCF_000412655.1 Myotis brandtii
CCTGTTTGGGGTACATTCCTTGACGTTAGGTTTGGGCCTAAATTTCAGCCAATTAAGAGGGAAAAGGCAACCGGCCAGTCCCATCTCCAAAGGACCTGATCAGCTGCATCAGTTTATGCAGCTCAGACAAATCTGCTGATCCAGGCCAACCCGGGCGCTGTGGACAGGGACCGACAGGGGCCCCGGCGACAGGCTGTAGCTCGAGCCAGTCCAAACCTGTGTGCGGACCCCATCCAGTGTTCTCTGGTCAGTGAGCGTTTTAAGTGTATTGGGAGCCCTGGACATTTTTGCTTGGGGGGAAAAGGTTTCTGGAAACCATTGGGTGGAATGATTGCAAAGATGCCTTCCAGCCCCGCTCTCTGCGGTGTCAACAGCTAAGGAAAAGCCAGCGTCGACCTCTGTGCTGTTTTCATTATTAATTTTTAGAATTTCTGTTTCAACTTACATTTTAAAATTTTAGGGACTTTAATTTTCTGAGCAGTTTTAGGTTAAAAAGGGAGCGAAAAGTACACAGAATCCTTATATAATTCCTCATTTCCCCTATTATTAACATCCTCCACTACTCTGGTCCATCTGTTACAATGGAAGAGCCACTATCGATATGTTATTATCATCGATATGGTCTATAGTTTAATTAGGGTTCACTCTTTGTGTTGTGCCCTGTCTGGGTTTTGCCAGATGCGTTAGGGTAAACCCACACTATGGTGCCATGCGGAACAGTTTCCCTGCCCTAAACAGCCTCCGGTTCTCCCTCTTCGTCGCTCCCTCCCTCCCCCGACTCCATCCCCTGGAAGCCTGACCTTTTCACCGTCTCCATAGTTTTGCCTTTCCCAGAGGTCAGATAGTGGGAATCATACACTATGTAGCCTTTTCAGACTAGCTTCTGTCACTTAGCAGTATGCATTTCCGGTTCCTCCAGGCCTTTTCGTGGCTTAATGGCTCATTTTTGGTATATAAATA
>NW_005314489.1:0-960 GCF_000412655.1 Myotis brandtii
TGTTTGCTTTTTTTTTTCTTTTGTCAGGGCTATGGAGGTGCTCAGGGAAAACTGAAGTTTAACAAGAAATCCTTAAAACCTTTGAATTTATCTTCATCCACAAGAAATTGATAAAATCAGTGTCTGTTTTGCAACTTGTATTTTGCTTAATGGTCTTCCTGTTCTGCATGATGTTGAGGGTTAATGGATTTGTGCACAATTTGTATAAATTTCCACTCTTGACGTTTGCCGGCCCTCTTGCTGGGCCTGCCAAAAGCTACATTCCCCCTTCATGGTGTCTGCTGTCCTGTGCTGGTGGTGGGCATGATTGCACCTCCCAGTCCACGTGTTCAGAATGGATGTAGCAGGAAGGGGGAGAGGAATTAGCTTCACATGTTGCACTCACACAGATTGTCCTCTTCAGCCTGTAGAAGTAAAGTGTACTGTCTTGCACACTTTGTTGAATTACTGGCTCTCTCTCTTCTATTCCTCCATCTCATGTTTCACACGTATAAAGCTGACCTGTGTGTTAGAACCTTTAATGACAGTTAGATCATCATGAAGAAATATGGGGAGAGCAGATGAGATTTCCTAGAGGTTTACTATGTGGAAAGATGTGTCAAAAGCAGCTTAGGGATGTGCATTGCATGACACAGTAGAGCTTTAAAAGTGTCTCAGAAACCACAGTATTATGCCTTGACACTGTGGGTCAATATGAGTTTTCTTCTGAGTACCTGGCCCTGCTAAGGTCATATAGGAAGCCTCGTTTGTATCCCTTAACAGGGAAGAACAAATGCGGGTATTTGTAATGTAGTAAAGATTCTGAAAGGTATAAACCTACCGTAGTACTGAGATTGGAGAACCTTAAAGCTCTTCGTCTTATTTTTCACCTACTCTCATTTTAAGATAGCGGGGCTCTGTCCTTGCAGGGTGGTCATTTATTTTTAGGAAAATTTTTCAGTAACACATTTGGGGCTATAA
>NW_005314490.1:0-960 GCF_000412655.1 Myotis brandtii
TTGGGACAATGCTCTAACCAACTGAGCTACCTGGCCATGGCTTAAAAAATAAGAAAGTATATAAAATATTAGCTATCTTGGGTTACCTCAGAATGTGGCATACTTTGATTTGGAGGATATTATTTTTTCATGCAATTCATTCAGGAGATGCTGGGCCACTGGACTCAGGGCTGAGGCTGGGAGAAAGAGAAGCCAGAGTGAGGTAATGAATGTTGTTCTTGCTCATAAAGTTCACCCTCACCATCCAGTACAATGCACCACTTAAGCAAATATTTTTAAACACCCTAAACAATACTGTATATTGTTTGTGGAAATGTTCATATGTAACGAAGGTAAAAAACATGCATGGGAATGATGCAATCACTCTTGAATACCGCTTAACCTTAGGGAGGGTGGGAGGGAAGGAAAGGGCTGGGCTGGGCTTGCTGTATGGGAAGCATTTTATTCTGTGGTGGGCGTGGGGTGGGTGGTGGTGGCGCTGAAACAAAAATGGCAACATTTCAACATCTTAATCTACAAATGTTATCAGTGTTATTATTTTCTGTACTTTTCTAAATGTTTAACATATTTTGTAGTTAAACACAAAAAATCCTACAACCGCTGTCTGAGGAAGGTGGGCTCTATTAAAATGGATGGCCCTTCTGAAATGACAAAGACCCATTAGACAAGTTGGTGAGGAAGAGGAGAGATGGAAGGAGGACCTGGGACAGTGGAAGGGGATGAGGCTGGGGCCTTGGGTGTGTGTGTGTGTGACAAAGTCTATGGGAAAATCTCCAAGTATGGGTTGACTATTTTACGAAAAGAGATGTCTCTAACCTCTCCATCTAACTCACACACATGGCCTGGTGAGGGCTGTTGGTTTTTAAAGTGAGGGGCTGCCAGGTTCTTACCTGGATGACTCTGGTATAGAAAGACAGCACAGGAAGTTCAAGGTTGACAGCCCACACAATTGACACAGTG
>NW_005314491.1:0-960 GCF_000412655.1 Myotis brandtii
TCTGGAATTGTTCTTTTGGTAGCAGGACTGAAGCACATCATCATAATCTGATGCACGAATAATGACTTGAACTATATTCTATCAGTATCCTACGGCCGAATTATGACTGTTTTTGGTGTTCATAATCTGGTGGGAGTAGACTGAATGAATCCCCCAGCTCTAGCTAGACAGACTCCAAATTTATTTAGCAATAATAGTTGTATTAGAAGTAGTAATGATAATGGTAATAATGGCAATAATTAACAGTTGTGTGGTAATCTAAAGTTTAGAAACTTTAGATATAATTCCATGCTTAGCCTCAGCTCATCAGAAATGTAACTATTTTTCTATAACTGGGTTTAACTTAGCTCTGGGCCCATCTTTGTCATTTAAGCATAGAAAGCTCTCAGTGTTGCATTTCAGGCTGCCTTGGTGACTTCAGGTTATAAACTCTGGCTCTGGAGGGCAGCAGCTGAGAGTTTTCCTCTGGAGGCGCTTCCTCCTGTGTCTGCGGTGGTGTCGGCTTCAGGAGCAGCTGGTGAAACACTGTGTGTGGCCCTCCAGTTCCCATCGGCTCTGATGATGGATGGAGGGTCCTTCTGGGTCTTTAGGTGGCACCTTCTGTCTTTGCTTCAGCTTCAGCTGACATCTTCACAGTTGGAGTAGCTTGTTTTCTCTCTCTTGACACAGTCAGAGCCCCCAATCCTGCCCTGGGTCTCACCTCATCTTTCACTGATATCCTCAGAACCCACATCATCCTCGCTTCTGTATCTAACTCAGGAGTATTCATGAGGAAGTGGGGCTGTTGGATTGAAACAAATGCTCTCAAAAGGCCCACAGGCTACTACACATAGGATTTAATCAGCAAGTCTGTTAATCTGGGAACTTTTATAATTCCGTTTATCTTGGGTTTTTAAATCATCTCAGGCCACCAAATTTACCTGAAGTTTACAGTTAATAATTTACAATAGTGTATCCAGG
>NW_005314492.1:0-960 GCF_000412655.1 Myotis brandtii
TAGTGTATAATAAATATAGAAACAATGAAGAATAAAAGCAGAGCAAAAGAAGCCAAACACAAACAGAGCACACACTATGCATTTACTTAATTAAAATTCAAAAACAGAAAAGAGAAATCTCTGGTGTTAGCAGCTGGGGTAGTGGTTACATTGGGGCCAGAGCTCTGAAGAGCACCCAATACACCATGATCTATCATGAATGGCTTCACGTAAGTACATTTACAAGATCCTTGTAACTGAACTGTTACTGAGAGCAGCTCCCTTTATGAAGAAAAAGGGGCCCATATTTCACAATCGCTGGCCTTCAATGAGAGCAGAGACTCACCGTATTAGAACGTGATGTTGATGAGTAGGAGGGGAGGGAACTTGAAACTATATGCCAGATAGGAACAGTGTATCCATGGGAACAATGGAGAATGACATAGAAATCAACAACCACGGGGCAAACACTCCATCAGTCTGCAACCTTCTGAAGGGTTCGCGTGGGAGGTAATGGGGACACTTGTTCTTTGTGGTTCAAGGAGATGAAACTAGGGCATGTGGATGAAAGCTACAGAGAAACATATTTCGGCTTATTTAAAGAAGGATTTTCCATACCCAGAGCATTCAAGGTGGAACTCGTTGCCTGTCAGCAGTCACCTGAAAAAGGTCAGGTTCTGGGTGAGAATTAGACAGGACGGAACCCTCTGTACCCATAAAAGATCCTCATAACCTTTCCCATGGTTGTTAGGAAGAATGTGAGGACAGAACGAACGTAGTTTTTCCTGGTTGAGCAAGAACTACAAGACAATAGCTGTGTGGTTCAGACAGCGACTTGGTTGGTATAAAGACCAAGCTTGGGTGTCACAGCCAACAATGGTGCTCAGAGAGCAATGGTTCTTTGAGTCCTACTGAGCAGTAAGTTGTGTCCTCCCGAGCTGTAGGAGGTAAGCTCTAATTCCAAGTCCCTCCTGCTTCCTG
>NW_005314493.1:0-960 GCF_000412655.1 Myotis brandtii
CACCTACTATGTACTAAGAACTGTGCCAGACACCATCCAATATCACTTAACTGCTTTTCATAGCAACCTTTTTTAGAAAAGTATTATTAATGCCATCTCACAGGAGAACCCAAGATTCAGAGAGGTGAAATAATTTACCTAAGGTCACTAAACTAATAAGAGATAAAGACATTATTTCAGTCCAATTGTGACTGGCTCCAAAGGCCTTGTCTCTCTTTGTAAAGCCACAACCAAGGAAAGGTGGTTACGGGCACAGGCAGACTCCTGAGCTCCAGGGGAGGCTAGTCCCTAAAGACAGAAATCCAGAAAGGACCTCACGGCTCTACGACAGAATTCAGGTCCCAAATTCCATGTTTATGAGCCAGGATTAATCTAAAACTGGAAATGAATGGCAAATTCTTCTAAGAAGCAATGGTAACTTGGCAGAAATTAGCTAAATAGGGCGGTAATAGGACATCTGTCATAGAAAGCTAGATTACAGAGGCAGGCTTCCTGTCCCTGAGGAAGCAGAGAAAGTTTTACTGACATACCCTTCAGCTCTTCCGTATCCCCTAACATTTATTGAGTGCTAACTATACAGAGTACTTTCCTGCTTTTTCTCATTGAATTCTCACAACAGCCCCATGAGGGAGGTACTACTATTATCTCCAGTTCTCCTAATGAGAAACCGAGAACCAAATTGCTTTCTAACCTAATGTCAGAAAGTTAAGGTAGAGCCAGGCACTCTGATACCAAAACCCAGGTTCTTAACCACTAAGAGGAAATAAACTAAGTTCAAATACTGAGATTCAAACCATTTCATTCGGTCTATTTAGAAAGTTAAGTTTTTTTGCCATTATAATACTGACTTTTGTTCTACTCTAGTAATGAATTTTTATTAGCATTAAGTTTTATGGCTATAGTTTGAATTTTAGTATAAGTACAATTATAATACTTGGCTTGCTATTAATACTATATTGC
>NW_005314494.1:0-960 GCF_000412655.1 Myotis brandtii
CCTCTGGTAACCATCATACAGTTAGTTATCTGTCTCTATGAGTTTCAGTTTTATATCCCACATACAAGTGGAATCATATGATTCTTGTCTTTTTCTGACTGATTTATCTCATTTAGCGTAATAGTCTCAAGGGTTTCAAAAGGAAATATTTTTCATATTATTCATTATCTTCATCATCTCTTTGTCCTAAAAAAAACAAATCATCAGGAGGAATCAGTGTATCACAAGGCAGTGGTCAAGGCCAATAGCTACACGACCATTAGTTTTTCTTTCTTTGGAAAGAGGGTCAGGGCCATTATTAGAATCGGCGGTGGCTGAGTTATTCTTCCCCTGAAACGTCAACGGGCTCACTGTTCATCCTTCTTGCTCAACCACGGTGGTTGCATGACAGATGAGCTGTGGTTGTTCTGTCTCCTTCCGCTAACAGTCCTTGCTGGGCAAATGTGCACATTTAATAAGAATACCCTAATTACTTAAAAATACCCTTTTAAAACAAAATTTGGGCTCAGTAGCAGAATGGAGAGGATTTTGGATTTGAAAAATCATCCAATGCACTTTGATAAAATTAAATATTAAAATGACCCTTTGGTAGAGAATCATACATGAATATGGGAAACCCAATGAGTATTCTCCTAAGGAATAGAAGCATGTGAATGTTTGCAGAACCTCAGCAAACCATTTTACCTAATGTTTCAGTGACGGTGTCAGGGCAGGACCCTGATGTGCCTCAGACAGAGAACCCTGGAGGCAGAGACAGATTTCAGTTTAATGTTGGACGTGTTTGATTGGAACTTTTAAGTTTTAAATTTTAATTTAATTTTGCCTAATCCTCTGAAGTGTTATATTGTAAATGCGGAAAATAATGCCATAATAAAGAGTGGATTAAGAACATAAATTATTTATTTTTAAAAATAAAAGTCACTTTTTAAATTTATCACATATATGAATTAACTAAAAAAA
>NW_005314495.1:0-960 GCF_000412655.1 Myotis brandtii
GATTTTTAATTATTTTGGCTGATTATAATTTCAATTAATAAAGTAAACTTGACATAGCAGCCACTTGAAAGTGATTTCAGTGAGAAGAAAACTATCTGTAATTAGGTCTTTCAACTGAGATTAGAAAATATTTCATTCTTCACAATTTTCTAATAGTCCTTAGTAGAAAGAAGTCAGAAGACTTGAATCCCAATTTTAGAAGCTCTTTGGCTTTAGAGACCACTTAATGTCTCCAAGTTTCAATTTCCTCTTCTGTGTAAAATGGGGATGATAATACTTGTCTTGCCAAGTCATTTTGAAAAAAAAAAGTGATAATACTTATGAAAACACTTTGAAAAATACAAAACATTATGTACAAATATAAGATACTATTAGGTCAAATATTCTTTGATATTTCCATTCCATACTTTCCCCCCTGGATCCTCCAGCTATTTTTCTGTCAATAAATGGACCAAAACTAAAATGTTCCTGTTATTACTAAGTTGCAATTTCACCATTTACACATTTAGAATTTAATGTGAAACTCCAAACCTAGATTCCAAGCACAATTCATCTCTGGAGTAATGATTAGGAGCATGGCCTCTAGACCAACTGCCTGGATTGGATTCCTGTTCAGCCTCCTCCTCACTGTGTAGCATAGAATGCATCCTTTAACCTCCCTGAGCTCCCGTTTCCTCTACCATAAAATCAGAATAATAATGGCATCAGGGTTCTGATGAGCATGAAATGGGTTCATGCATGTTATGTATCTAGTGGCAGACACATACTAAGCCCTCAGTATATCTGGTTGTTAGTAGTGCTATTACCCCCTGCCACTCTCCACCTTCCCACCTGCTTCTCCTCCAGTGCTGCCCTACTACCCAGCAGGTTACCTGCTTCTGTGGGGATCTGAAGACTAGAAAATCCTGTTCTGCCATCTTGCTGATGTCATTTATTCATTCCTCAACTTCCAATAGCTTT
>NW_005314496.1:0-960 GCF_000412655.1 Myotis brandtii
AAAACAGCAGAAGCAGCAAAACCCAAAAACTTACTAAAATGCAAACTCTCAGGCCCTGCTCAGGACTTATAGAAACTCTGGGTGTATGATCAAACATTTTGTGTATTAACAAGCTTTCCATGTTTTCTAATTCATGCTCAAGTTTGAGAATCACTGAGATTTTAAAAAATCAATATTTTAGGGAACATCTGTAACCCGTTCATAGCAAAACAATGTTGAAACGTCTTATGTGGATTTTATTGTTGTTGCTGTTAAAATTATATGTTTTTTTCCAAACTTTCGTATGAAGAGTCTTCAAGGTTGAGGGCCATATAAGGAAGTCTATGCATAATTGTAAAATTTGTTACCTAATTACTTTCTGTATACCTACATTTTCACACTTTGGCTCAATGACCCAGAGTTTTATAGCTACACATTCCATGCCCGTTGATATCTGAGCAACATAAGCAAAGTAAGTCCCTGTCCAGGTAAGGTTACCCGAGAAGGTAACATTTTTCCCCACCAAAAAGATCTCTCAATTCACCTTCCATGGAACCTAATACTCCATAACTGAATATTCTAATGTAGGGTAGGGCATTCCACCTCCAGAAATACTCCTTTAAGATGCAAATACCTTTTTGATGGGGAAAATATTGTAATTATCCATCAACACCTTAGTTTTCAAGATTAATTTTTGACACCTAGAAACACTGCGAGAGAACGGGATGTAGGACAGGAATGGTTGGCATTGAGTGAAGTGGGAAAGATTAAAAAGAGGCAGAAAAGAATAACCAGAGCAAAAGACAGCCTGAAAAGGAGAGAGTGCTAGGCACAGCATCCTGATGAGCTAAGAGGCAGCATGATCATCTTGGTTGTTTCAGTGTATGTGGAAGCAAACAGGAGTTTTAAAAAAGGAAAAAACTTCACCTATGGGTTTTCTTTTACACTAGATCAGGGGTGGGCAACCTTTTTGTGAGTGCG
>NW_005314497.1:0-960 GCF_000412655.1 Myotis brandtii
TTCGTGAAAACCTCAAAGCTTGCCAAGCACTGGGCTCAGCAATAGTGTTCTTCTTAGGGAATTTGCTGAAGAAGAACGTTCCAATTTGTTTTTGGATGCTGCAGAGAAGAATTCAGAGGAGATGGGCATTTGGTCATCCTCCCAACAAGCTGAGCCAAGCCCATGACAATGATGCTTTAGAGGCAGCCTGGGGAATCCCTCTATCTGCAGGGCTCATGCAGGGGTGCTCATCTTCTCCTTACCACTTCATCCTGTTGGGGAGAGTGGTAAGCCCCGAGGATGTGTGTGGTCTGAGCAGGGAGAGAGCATGAAGTCTACAGAAATGCACGTTAGGACAGAGTACTTGAGCAGGCCCCGCAGGGAAGGGTCACTTGGAGAAAGAAAGTCAGTAGCCGTCTCCTCAGGATGTCCTGGGATGTTGTTACCAAGTATCCAAGCCCCTGGGCTTGCCTGAGAGGATTATGCTGCCTGGTGGGTAGAGGCGCTATGTGGGCACTATACTCTGTGCAGCTGGCCCCTCCTCAGGCCCCATTTTAGACTAATTGAGGCCTTGCTGGCTCTGGGTTTGTAATTGGGTGTAATTGCTGACAGGCTGCTGTGGTGGTACAAGCAGGCTTTTGTTGGGGAAACAGTGGTCACGATTCTGGGACTTTGGGTGGGAACATTTCAGGATTCTGGTGTGCTCTGTTCCAGGTACCTCTTGGCCCTAGTTTTCGCCAGGAGGCGGCACTGCTGAGGACTAAGGAGGGGGCTAGTAGCATATCTGAATAGGAAGGGACCCCTCACCTGGGTGATGGAACTCAGGTCCAGACATATACAAGGTCAGCTCTAGGCCACAGAGGTAGTGCAGATGGACTGGGAATCCGGGTGCCTGGTACTGTCACTGATGCACAGTCCCCTTAGGCTGTCAGTGCCGCAATGGAGTGGTTAAACAGGCATCTGTCCTGATACTTACTGATA
>NW_005314498.1:0-960 GCF_000412655.1 Myotis brandtii
AAAGCCAGGATTCTCAGGTTAAAAAAAAAAGATAAAAAATGTAAAAATGATTCTTAAAACAAAAAAGAGAGATATAACTTTCTTGGGAGATGCAAAGAAGATATGCAGGAAGATGATAAGATGTGTGGGCTTTGAAGTAAGTTAGACATGCATCCTAACTTTATCTATTGTTTGCTCTAAATCATCACCTCTTTAAATTAGTCTCTTCATCTATAAAATTACAATTATAACCTTTTTTCATAGAGTCGTGTTCAAAGTAAAGTGCACTTACAACTCCCAGTTTAGTCTTCATCCCCCAAGAGACAAATAAAATTTCTATTTATCACATTGCTCCAAGGAAAGTTAGGCATCTCTTCCTTTTTGCTCCCATCACTTAGGGCCCACATGGTGCATCATCAGAGCATTTATTTACCCCGCTGCCTCCTGTGTGAGTGATGTCCTCTATTTTGAGCTCCTGAGGACAGAGACTGTCATATTCGCATTTTTGTCTAACTAGAGCCTAGAATAGTGCCCAGCATATGGAAGTATTTCAATGAATGTCGGCTGTTGAAACTAATAAAGAAATGAAATTAAAACAATGAAATTGCATTTTTCACCTAGTTGATTGGTGAAGATTTTAAAAAGATTTACACTTAATGCAGGCAAGTGCACATGAACTGAAGCAACCTTCTTTGAAATCAATTTAGTAATATTTTTCAAGATTCTTAAAACCTTGGGACCTTTTGATCCGGTAATTCCATTTTAAGGTCTCCATCCAGTGGAGAGGATAGGCCGTTTGCCAGGTGAAAAAGCAATGCATGCGGGGAAAAGGACTGTACGAAAATACACCAAACATTAAAGGTGACCTTAATTTTCCATTTTATGCTTCTCTATATTTTCCAAAATGTATTTAGTGATCATGTAAAATTATATAGCAAGATTATATAGTACTTTTATTGTTATATGAGAGATTTTTACAAG
>NW_005314499.1:0-960 GCF_000412655.1 Myotis brandtii
TGACCACAAGAATTTAGACCAACTCACTCTTGGTAGTCTTTCTTCTTTTTCATACCCTCAGTTTGATATGTGCTGGCTTGACCAAATGCACACTTTTATTGAACACAAATGTAAACATTTTAAACAGATTCACCACAAATGATATTTCTTAAGTTACTTTTTATAAAACAACAACAAAACCATGGAGAGCAACAACGCATATTTTCTCTTTTTATTGTAAAATGTCCTAAGCTAAAAATCACTTGTAATTCCATCCCAAGTCAACTAGTTTCATTTTTAAACACATTCATGTATTTATAGCACTTATTTTTCACTTATATTCTCCCACATATATTTCAGTATCCATATTGGAAAATAATGGGTCTATGAACCAGGTAACATTTAGAGAGAACAGTACTGACCAGATGGCCCAGCCTCTCTGATTAAGGAGCTCTGGTGCTGGCAGACGCTCATGTTCTGGGCTTCAGAGTCTGCATCTACATTGGATGGTGGATGAAGGGTCTTCAGATACCATGTTGGATGAAATCATTTTTAGAGCTTCTGAGACCTAATTATATTCTAACTGGTGGAGGAGACTATGATGACAGATGAATAACCTCCATTTGTAGAGTACACAGCTGTACTGATACACTTGAATGTAAAGACTGTTTTGAGGCCAGACCAGTCTTTCCTTCAGAGGACAGCTGTGGTTAGGAGATTTGTGTTGTTTTAATTTCCATACTGTTTATCTCTTTTTTTCTCAAGTACAAAAATAGAGTAACAATAGCCACATGCTCCCAAAATATCACATGAAAAATTAAGAAAAGAATGTTTGGTATAATTTATGAACATAGGTGCAGTACTTGGTATTTTGTAATTATTGGTAAAAACAACAACAACACAACACAGCAATTATTTCTGTAAGTGAAAAGTTTGAAACATGAATTATGTTTTATGAGTAATGGCGGATAGAAAAAAAAA
>NW_005314500.1:0-961 GCF_000412655.1 Myotis brandtii
ATTGACCTCTATCTCCTCCCTCCCTCCCTCTCTCTCTAAAAGCAATAAAAATATATCCTCAGGTGAGGATTAAAAAAATACATATATATGTAAATCTTATGTAGACAGAGCAAGTGACATAAGTGGGGATATAACTAGTTCAAGGTTTGAATACAAAAATCATCACTTTATATACCAATATTTCTTTTGTAATATTCCACAAGAATTAAAAACCTGGGAACATAAGTGGAACATGTCTTTTCTGGAAAATGTGGTAATTCATGATAATTTCATCTTAGAGAAAACAGAAGGTGCAAGAGTGAGACAGCATAGGGCTGACCATCAAAGAAGAAGGGGAAGGAGAACAGAAGGTGTAGGAAGTGTGGGGGAAAATGGCCAAGTCACTTGTGGAGTTACTGATAAAGGAAAGAACGAGCACCGCAGCCACAGGCATGGAGTCTAGGTCAGTGTTCTTCAAGGGCGTGAGTGTGCCCCCGAGAGGATATAGATCAACACACTGGGGTGTGGAAGAAAATATTGGACAGTTATTTTTAATTTTTCCAGTTAGTTGTTACTGTGAATTGAAATATATGCTCACGTCCTAACCCCAATTGCCTGTGAATATGGTCTAATTTGGAAATAGGATCTTTTCACCTGTAATGAAGTTTAAATGAGGTCATACTGGAGTAGGATGTGCCCCAAATACAATGACTGGTGTCCCCATGAGAGGAGAGCCCTGGCCAGTGTGGCTCAGTTGGTTTGCATTTGTCCGGTGCACCAAAGGGTTGCCACTTTGATTCCCACTCAGGGCACATACCCGAGTTGTGGGCTGGATCCCTGGTGGGGGACGAGTGGGAGACAGCGTTCGATGGTTTGCTCTCACATCAATGTTTTGTTCCCTCTCTTTCCTTCTCCTTCCTCTCTCTCAAAGAATCAATGAAAATCTTAAAAGAAGAGAGGAGGAGGAGGAGGAGGAGGAAGA
>NW_005314501.1:0-961 GCF_000412655.1 Myotis brandtii
TGAAGATAGGGAGGAAATAAATAAATGAGACATCTGACTTATGCAACACAAAACACCATTTGGGGCAAACGACATGCCATATATCCGCATGATCAATAACTGGCACAAAGTAGCTGGAACCCAAAGTGCTCAACAAGACAAGATTTATTATATACTTAAAAAATTAAGTTTAGCTTTTAGCCTAATGTCCAGGCACTGCAGACACTGGAATCTAATTTACTATTTATTGGAATACTAACTTGTTGACAGCACATTTTATGTGCCTTTACTTATTTCATCATTAAGTATAAAAGCTCAGGAAAGTAATTTGATTTTATCTCTTTTTACTTAAAACCATCTAACTTGTTTTAAACTATTCTTAGGGAAGGTCATTTATCATGCTTATGATAATGTGCTGAATTGGTCTGAAAACAAAAAAACAGCAGATACAAGCCCTAACAAATTTTAACCACTTGAAATCAGACATAATAATTTAAATACGAAGATTACTGAACAAACAATAGAGCAAACTATCAGAAACAAATCATAACCTCATGCTTTACTGAGAAACAAAACGAGACCCAGATTTGAATTCATAATGGCTTCACCCTATTTCTTCAAAGAGCTTTTACATTTAAATGTTTTCCAAAATGTTTTCCCATGCCCCATGACATTACTGAAGAGAACAAAAATGTAAATATAGAGACAATAGCACTGGTTTAGTGTCTGAACAAGGATAGTCCTGAAATGAAGGTTGTTCCTCCAAGTTATTACAATGGGAAGCTACACACTCATTCCAATGATCCTGCTACTGCCCAGGGCATTTCCTCTGTAGGAATCATCACATTTTGTATTGAAAAAAAACTCCTGTCACTTTATCGTTGGAGTTTGTTTTTATTACAAATGTTATTGTCCCTGCTTTAATGGCATTTACATTTATAAGACACTAGTAGCCCTGCGCACAAATCTGTGCATGAGTAGC
>NW_005314502.1:0-961 GCF_000412655.1 Myotis brandtii
GAAGATACGTCGAGTGAACACATCTGTTTATTCTCAACATTCGCGTTTCTCATGGCCTCCACAAAATCAAAAGTATCTTTCAAACTATGAGGACACATTTTCTGTCTGATAGGTTCCAAAATTTGAACTAACCACTTAGAGGTTGCATGGTAAGGTGAACCACACATGTCGAGAATAGGTCGTAGTGGCTGATTAGCTTTATGTATCTTCGGTAGGCCATAAAGTCTAGGCATTATTGACCCCACTGGCTTGAGCTGCTCGTACTTTTTTTGGGTGATGAGACCTTGATCTTTGAGTCGTTTCAGGTTGTCCGTAAGCTGATCCTCTATTTGCTTGGTTTTATCTTTTTCTCCATTGATACAGTTAAACTTGGTGGTATCTGAAAGGATATTGTTCATCTTGTCCATATACTCACATCGATCAAGTATAACTGTCCCTGCTCCTTTGTCTGGTCTGGTTATTAGGATATCCTTTCTCTTTACCAGAGATTTAACTGCTTCCAGATGTTTTCTAGTTAGATGGCTGTTGTGAATCGACTTGGACTTGGTGTATTGAAAGCTGTTATGTACGAAGTCAGATTTAAGTCGCTCCAGCTCTTCGTTAGAAGAGGGCAATAGGTCGTACGTTTGACTGTAAAGGTTTTCAAACTGAACTTCTATCCTTAGACGATCATTATCTTTACTGTTCCTTGGATAACAAAACTTTGGACCCAGAGATAACGCTTCGACAAGTGTAGGGTCAAGCACTAATTTCGAAAAATTATGGACATACCTCTCTGGGTTGGCGGGAAACTTGGACGGCGGATTCTTTTCACACAGACTGTTTCCTAGAATGGCCTTCCTCTTTGCAGCACGAGCTTCACAAATTTTGTCAGCGTATTCGTTGAAATCGTGTCTTTCTTCATCCGAAAGCTCATCCAGCACTGATTGCTTCTGGTTTAGGTTCCTAAATAAATCCTGCC
>NW_005314503.1:0-961 GCF_000412655.1 Myotis brandtii
ACATTGCAGTACTGAGCAATATATCTTGTGACCTGCCTGGCAAGAGATAGCCCATGAAATACTGGCAGGACCCAAAGGGAATGGGAATGTTGCCAACCTCTCTGAGGAGCCTTCTCCTTCACTTTCCCAATAGTCTAGTAAAATAACATATGTAGAAACCCCAATCTTTGATATCAAGACCTTTAGGAACTAGCAGATCAGGCTACCCAAACCTGACAACCACCATGACCTAGAGACAGAAAAAAACCTCTGCTAGTTACTCAGACCCAAAACTATTAATGCCTAAGGCTGAGATGTGCCTTCAGCTATTCCTTTACTGCAATGGAAAGGCCCCCATCACCCAGGGATGACCTCTCCAGTGAAGTGCCGCCCACCCACATAGAAAGCTGCCAGCTCTAGCCCTGCCAGAATCCACCGGAAGGGGTAGTGTGATGCAGAGTGGCCAGGTGACTAGTGTTGCATCAGAGATGAGTAGTCATAGTTGGAGGGGCTTGAGGAGGTGTAAAGACCAATTTCTAGGCCATTTTACTAGCTTTCTACTCTGCCCTAAGACCCTTGCTTCTCTCCTGAGATATCAGTAATCCCAGAAACCATAGCCACCAAGATGGGCATGGAAAGAAACTGGTGCTTTCCATTACCTGCTGCCCATATACCCCTTAGGTTCCAGGCCTTTATTGTTCAGAGTTCCATGACCCATATTCTGGCAAACCCAAGCTTTTCCTTGATCTCAGCTCTCTGCTGCCAGCATTGGCTACCTCTCCTACTGAGCTCTGAATTCCTTTGGCTCTAATGCCAATTCCCACAAATTCTTAGGTAGGTTTCCTAAGCAATAAACTTGAGGAGTTGGCCGCATATTGCAAATATGATTATACAAATAATATGAAATTTACTTTTTATGTCCTTGTCCCTTTCCAAATCTAAATATAAGGTATTCCACAATTATATGGACACCAACTCAGAG
>NW_005314504.1:0-961 GCF_000412655.1 Myotis brandtii
CAGGAGAGAATAGGCTGCGTTAGAAGGAACTGACATCCCAGACACCAAGGGACACAAAACCAGAGCAAGAGAACAATAGTAGGTGATGTTATGGGGCTATTTAAGTATCTGATAGGGGAATAAGGATGGTGGGGAACAGGTACTGAAAAATAATGACTACTGTTGATTTAGTCAGGTGGTGTGCATAGGCATTTAATCCCCCACAGCACCCTAAGTTGTGAGGGTACTTTTATTACCCTCCATTTCATTGATGAAGAAATGGAGGCAGACAAAGCTTCAGAATGTGCCCAAGGTTACCAAACTAGGGATAGCATCAGGATTCAAGCCCAAGTTCATTTGATTCCACAACCTATGTTTTTAGCTGCAAAGACTACTAAAGTTTCATGCAAATCTAATATTCTGGCACTCTTTAAATATTGAGATATCAAGAAAAAGAAAACAGTAAATTCATCTGAAAAGTACCTAAAGGAACTAGGTGCTTCACTTTATCCTTTTCCTTTGTCCTCCAGTGTAGTTTTTGTGCTTGGGGGTACAGAGCATTTAACCGGGTTTCAAGTTTACTGTGTGTCTCTGTGTATAGGTGAGCATAAGATCTGACAGGGCTAGTTCATTTCAAGTAACCAAGTATGACTTTGGACAGTTCTTGTCAAGATCCAATAGAAGAGCCAATTCCAAAAATATGTTTCTTTAGTGGTTTTTTAGGGTTCTCCGCTCTGCACGGATTGACAATGTGGTAACAAGAGACATTCTGGAGACTGGATTTAATGCAACCATATGCTAGACAGAATGAGAACCCATATTGCAGCAGACCAGCCGGTACATTTCCATGTTAACAGAAGCTTGATTGCAAATTACATTTAGTCTCAACAGCTCAGTTCACTGCACACAGATGCCATGGGGGACTGTAAAGTTAGTGAGATGTGGGGGAGTACAACTAACATTTTTTTTTTGAAAAAAAAAA
>NW_005314505.1:0-961 GCF_000412655.1 Myotis brandtii
CGCTCCCTGAGCCTTCGCTGCTAAAATAACAAAGTCAGCTCCAAAGACTGAGCCTTCTGCTGCAGGCTCTGCACCTCACATTTGCCATCCAATCTTCCAGAGGCGGAAGCCAAGGAGCGGAAAAGAGAAATCAGGGCCCTGGTGAGTGGCAGAGCCAACACTCAGGTCCGTCTCCCTGGTGGAGTCTCTGTGACTTCTAGTGCTCATCCCCCCTCCCTAGAGCTCTCACTCCCAGACCAGCTGCTGCACCGGCTTCCTTCAACATTGCCCCAGTCTGCAAATTGCCCCCAACCAAGTCATCACTAAACCCTGCCTTGATCTTGACACTCCCTCACTCCGTAACACTCAATAGCTCCCAAGTACTCCATGGAAAGGTAGAGTCAAAGTTGTGAGACATGTTAAGAAATTACCCAAGTAAAGAATTACCAACCACGCACCCTGCATTTAGCCCCCTGCTACGCCTTCATAGGCAGCCTTGCTTTCTCCTGGCTGGGCTTAGAGCTGGTAGGCTAGAGACCAGGTTTGCCTTGCATTTCTGTCTTCCCCAGGGGATCAGACACATAGTAGATGCTGACTTATTCATCTTCAGAGACAGAATTCTCTAACCTGGTTAAGGCCTCCCACTGTGGCGCCTCCTCCATGAAGCCTCCCCAAATCTCTTGAACAATTAGGAGATTTTTCTTGCTCCACACTCTGTGTCCTTTCCAACAGCCTATGGCTGCGTTTTATCACAATATGAGCAGACATGGCTCATTTTCCCCAGGACACCACCTTAGAAGCTCCTCATGAGACAAGTACCGGGTACTAAAAATGAAGAACACGCCATCTGTACTAAGCACCTGGCATGTACTAATAATGTAAATAACAATGATACGATTTTTGGAGACTTAATAGGGCCAGATACTATTCTAAATATCTGACATGAAATAATGACTCATTGGATCATCACAACACCTTATAA
>NW_005314506.1:0-961 GCF_000412655.1 Myotis brandtii
TTTTTGTGCACCGGGCCTCTAGTATATATATATGCAACTATGCATTTTAAACAAGTGCACCTCCATACATCTGCCAACAGTATCTCTGCAGGTACTGGTGATGTGGCACCAACACGGGACAGCACCGTGGCAGAGTGCTCAGTCATTTACTCAGCCTTTCGTTTGGAAGTAGAACTTATGGAAACAGCTGTGATGACGGATATAATACTAAGTGATTGGTCCAATCAGGGACCATTGTGAGGTTGGCAAATAATGGCAAAGAAATTATATCTGCAGATGCTGTAACTCTGAAAACACTGCAGCTCTTCTAAGTCTGGGTGGAAAATGCTGGGCAGAAATCAAAGACGTAGACTGTAGATCATCTTCCTACTAAAAACAGACACCGTGTGCATCAGCATTCCTACTTCTTAGAACCCTACTGCCAGCTCCTATGCACTGGCCACTCGGTGGCTGTGGGAAGAAACATCCTCTTGAATTATGGGAAATTTTTGTTACCTTAATGACTTTCTATTGATGAGGTAGCTACATTCTTGGACTGCCTCTCTTCTGAGTTCATCTGCACGGGGCCTTTCAGATAAACTCAAGAGCAGACCAGGAAGAAGTGTGTTTCTGTGAAGTGTCATTCTAACAGGGAAAGAGCTTCATGTGAAAAAAATGGTCTTGGCCTGTGCGCTCGCTGTTTTGAATTTTTAAATATCATAAACCAAATATCAGACAGCACAGCGTTACTCAGGGGATATGCGTACACGGTTCCTCGGGCTGCTGTTTGACTGAACAGGAGATGGAGGTAAAGAATGCGAAGAGTCCAGGGGAAAGAAAAGCCACTCGGTTCTGATGTCATGCACACACACATGAAAATAAAAATGAGCCCAGCCACAGGGACTCAGTGGTTGAGCATGAACCTATGAACCAAGAAGTCACCAGTCGATTCCTGGTCAGGGCACATGCCTGGGCTGTGGGC
>NW_005314507.1:0-961 GCF_000412655.1 Myotis brandtii
GTGGTTGTGGGAGGCGGCGAGTACAGGCCTTTACCTACGCTGCCATATTAAAATCTCCAAGAAGTTTATCTTAATAGCTTTTTGGGTGACGTCAAACCTTCATTCTAAATTTTTCTTTTAAATTAACTTGGCCATTTAGACCTTCACTCTGAATGACTTTCAATGTGTGTTTGTTTATTTTTTATATATTTTTTTGCCAACATGTCAACACACCACTGGATTACCTTGGGGAAGTTTCTAAATGTGAACCAGGAATTTGACAGTAGTCAGACAAGAGTGTTTATTTTTTTCCCACTCCAACATAATTAAGTGGCTGAACCCAAGGGACTTACTTGCTTGGTGCAGTATAAGCTCAGCTTACATAAGCGTTGTCCCAGGGCACTCTTGAGTAAGGTACTGATCTTTCATTAGCATCCATGCATCTTCTCTCATTTCCCTCTTTCATCTGCCCCCCATTTCCTGATATCCCACAGCTCTTCCTCAGGGTCAGCCGAGGCTTTCACCAGAGCAGTTTCATTTGTTAGTCTCCTTCCCTCATCTCTGACTTTCAACCTGCTCCTCTTCAGGGGCTGCCATTTTTTTCACTGGCTGTCAGGAGGAAAGCATCTCATTAAATAAATTCAATTAGTAGATGAGTAACTGTTATTTAACTTAATCTGTGGACTGTCTCAAATGCATCTAAATTTTAAAAAAGGATACTTCTTACATCAAAGCAACGAAGCCTGAGTGATGCATCGTATTCAGAGGGTAGTGCATCTTGATATTTTTCTAATCATACCCAATAACGCACATGCCTATTCCTTTCCCCACAAATCAGCCTTGCTTGATGCAAAAATATTCAAATTGATCCCTTCGTAAAGGAAGTGATAAGCTTCATAAATATTATTTAGAGGCAAAGTAGCAAATGTACTAAGCATTTTAAAAACCATCTTGGCTGTCAGCCATAAGAGCCAAATCTCAG
>NW_005314508.1:0-961 GCF_000412655.1 Myotis brandtii
TTGCTTGGCTGTTGGGAAAGAATTACAAATGATTTTAAATTGCTTATATTGAATAGTTCGAATTTGGGTCCATTTACTGAAAACACAGGGATGGCTGAGGAGGCCGTTTGGGCTTTAAAACCAGAAAGACCTTTAACAAAAAATGGCTTTAAAATAAAAATCAGGTAAATTTTGAGCTGAACTAAACCTCTAAATTCACACAGTGTCACTTAATGCTAAAAACAAACAAACAAACAACACAAACAACAACAACAATAAAAACATTAAAAACTTCAGAGAATAGTCAAACCCTAAATAAATCCAGAGCCCAAACTACTTTTTCCAATTTGTAGTAGCCAATTAATCACTGAATATTCTCAGTCATAGCTTGTGTACAAACTTCATGTAACCAGGAAATTCCCATGTTGCCTCTGGGCAAGTCTTTCAACTCAGGGAGGAACACAGAAGGGAGCTTTGCACTAAGCAGAGATTTTGTGAATAGATTTTAAAAAAATCTAATCTCCTCATCAAGAATGATCCTGTCATTTTTATTAGTTGGCAACACTGGATTAAACATTTAGCAATTTTTTTCTGATTCTACTTTGGAAAAGCAGAGAAACTCATATTGCCTTAGGAAAGAACTACATCATTCTAAGTATTTATATCCTATCAGCATTTTTTCTTCATTACTTCATGGTTTTTCTCTGCATCAATTGGGCAAGTATCTAAGATAGGATGAAAACTATGCCTTAGGATTAAGAAGAGTCTTTTCAGCACCAAGTAAAATGAAGACAAAAATAAGCAGCTGAAATATGACCCTTTCAGTAAAATAGGTTTGACTAGGTTTGAGAACTACCCAGTTTAGCTCCCTGCTTTGGTCAGATGAACAGAACGTTGGCTGTATCTTGACTCCACTTATGGACCTGTAGATAAGGTTTACTAAGAAGTCTCCTTGGCTTTAACAACATATAAGTCTGCTATT
>NW_005314509.1:0-961 GCF_000412655.1 Myotis brandtii
TGTGTGTGTGTGTTGATATCGTCCTTAATTCTGCAAAACCAGGGCAACCTGCTCGGAGGGCTGTGGCATGCCAGTCCGTCGATGGTGTTCTGCATTCTGGTTTGGCTTCTTTTTTTCACCTCCCAATTACCTCTGAATCCCCTGCGAGCACCTACATGCCACTGCTAACACACCTGGCCTTAAGTCAAGAAACACCCTTGTCCACAGGACAGGGGTTGGAAGGGATCCTGGGGACAAAATGGCCCGTCTGTCTCCCTTCCTCTGGCCTCAGGAGAGACACCAGGAGCTCCTGAGCCAGGAAGCTGCTGTATCTAACTACAGTTTCTTACAATACAGGGAACGTGATGCATTCAATAATTAAACATTTACTGAACGCTGGCTGCTCTGGTACTATGCCAGGTACAGAGGAGAAACAACACCTCCTTAACCGCATGGAGCTTATGCGTGCTGTGAAGGCCAGGGGTAGCACTGGGGACTCTGGGGACTCGAGGAGGAGCTATGGCCCCTGGTTTGGGATGTGGGACAGAGGGCTGACTTCCTGGAGGAGCGAAGGCTACACTGAAACCTGAGGACGGGTTGACGTAAGCTACATGGGCCAGTGTCCCCGTTGGATGGATGGTTTCATTCTGGGCAGTCTGGCTGACACCCTTAGCTGGGGTGGTTTGCTTCAGGCACCCCTGGGGGTGTTTGTCCATTTCTCCCATCTCCAGTCTAAAGTTTTCCTATTAGCCTTTTTGGGAAGGGTAACAGCGAGTGATCCAACTTCTCTCACCTCTTCTCCTGGCTCTCCATGTCGTGCCTGGGAGTGGAGGCTGAAAGGCACATTTCCCAAAACTAGCAGCATCAGGAACACAATGCCAGGACTCTCAGTTATTCTGAGGTTTGCAGACCTCAGGGCCATGGGTTTCTGTGAGTGCCTGCATGATAGGACTCAGATCATCTGCATGTTTAAAAAGTGCAA
>NW_005314510.1:0-961 GCF_000412655.1 Myotis brandtii
TGTCTTCCTAGTCATATCCAGAGAAAAGAGGGATTATTTGTTCTCCTCTTGCAATGATGGGACCTACCATAGGACACTCAAATACTGACCTTGTATGAGGGATTTTTAATGCAGGCTACAACAGTAGTTGCCAGAACTTCAAATCTTACCCTGAGCTACATCATCATATGTGTTCTGGTTGACCATCCGCTCTACGATTTTAGCAGCTTGCATCACTTTGGTGATATCATCACTCTGTGGAGAGGCAGAGGCGACAGGTTCTCTCATAAGCCAGCACATGAAAGGTCATGCCCTGAGCCATGGCCCAGACTAGCAATTGGGTCAGCAATGCCTTTCTGACACCACTTACCCCAGTTAGCTCTATAAAGGTATCTCTTCATGCCTTAAGGCCCAGCTCACCCCATCACACCCTTCTGGAAATGCCTAGCTCACACGTAGCACAAGGAGTCTACACTGCCACACCTGGCTCCCGGGCAGAGCCTG
Organism: Myotis brandtii; assembly: GCF_000412655.1. Taxonomy (NCBI): domain Eukaryota; kingdom Metazoa; phylum Chordata; class Mammalia; order Chiroptera; family Vespertilionidae; genus Myotis; species Myotis brandtii. The sequence continues at coordinate 484 of NW_005314510.1, forward strand.
CTTTGTGCTCTTTCATTCTGAGCTTATTCTGGAGAAGGAATATATTTGAGCACAAGACATGGCCTTGAAGAAAGCCCAAGAAGGGTACTAAAGCGGATAGTGGACAAGGGCAGGTAGGAGACTTCTTTGGTGGGGAGAGAGATATTTCACCAGCTCAGGCAACGACAAAGACTCCCATTAAAGGCCTCGGAGATTTAGTCAGAGTTGAGGAAGACACAGAGGTCAAGAAAGGGAAGAGAGATATGCTTGTACACAGGGAGTATCAGGCAGAACTGACTCCCGACCCAGGGCCTTGTCCGCTGCCCACACCAAGAAAGCAGGAAGTTTCATGTCAGAAAAAATGACTCATTTTGAACCAAAGGACAAGATCATCATTCTGTGGAATTCCATAAATCCACAAGGTGAACCACCTAGCAGGTTATTAGAGGATCAAAGACTTTGGGGCTGGCAAGAAAAACCCAAGAGTTTCGGGCAGGTG
>NW_005314511.1:0-961 GCF_000412655.1 Myotis brandtii
AAGAGAGGCAGGACTTCAAGAATGGCATAACAAGGAGCTCAGTGGAGACTCACCCCAGCAAAAGAAAAATATAGCTGATGAAAGTTATTATTTTTTAATCAGCCTGAAGTCTGTAAATTGTCCTAAGAGACTAAAGGATAACAGTCTTCCTTGATATCCTTGATTCCTACAGAGCAGAGCAACTTTTGTGGTGTAAGTAGGGCATCCCTTCAGTTTCATGTGTGAGAAAGCAGAGACGGAAAGGTGTATCAGCCAGGGTTCAACTAGAGGAGCAGAACCAGTAGGAGAGGTTTAATAAGGAGTTGATTGCAAAGAATTGGCTTACATGATCAAGAGGGCTGGCTAGGTAAGTCCAAACTCCTCAGGGCATCAAGAGGGAGCCCAAAGTGCTCAGGCACAATCTGAAGCTGCAGAATTTCTTCTTCCCCAGGGAAGCCTCAGCTTTGCTAATAAAGCCTTTATACTGATTGAATCAGGTGCACCCAGATTATGGAAGATATTCTTCTTAAAGTCAACTGATTATGGACTTCATTAACATCTAAAAATGTATTTACAACATCATCTAGATTAGTGTTTAAGTAACTGGGCACAGTAGGGTAGCCAAGGTGACACATCAAAAGACCATCACAGAAGACTGGCAGAACAGGGCATCTCTGCTGACAGACTCGCCAAATATTACCCACAATGCGGGAGAGATAATTCACCAAAAAAACAATGATGGGGAGATACCGGGATGAGTCGCTGGATTCTGGGCAGCCGAAAACAAATGCCCTACAGAGGCTGGAGAGGAGACTGCACAGAGTGAGTGGGCAGTCTTTGATGGCAAGGGGGCTCTTCCACCAGCCTGAATCTGCCTCTCAAATCCCCTGCTGTCATGTGCCCATCCAAATGAGCCACCCAATCTGTGAGACACCACAACTTTCCTTGTTATCCTTAATCCCTATTTGCAGAGCAACTTTCA
>NW_005314512.1:0-961 GCF_000412655.1 Myotis brandtii
ATTACACATTTCTACCAGAGATGTTAGACCTGTGATTAATTCACCTGCAGGAAATGGTGAAACAACTGTAGTTACTTACAGTAGCTAGACTACTTCTTCCACCACTTCTCTGAGCAAGGAAGTTCAGCATGGATACTACTACACATAGTATTTTATATTAACTTTCTTCCAGGGACAAAGAGAGTGTCCACACTGCCTTTTTTCTTGAAAACATATGGATGGATTGGGGAGGGTATATCACAAAAGAACGAGAGCCTGTCTGAGAGGCATAGTCAAATGATGCCACCAACTTTAACAGGAAGAGTGAAATGTTTACATCAGGCTGGGCCCGCTTGAGCCCATCATTTGCCTTCTCCCAGGATCAGTTTCCTCATCTTCTTCATAAAACAACCTGATTGGGGAAGACAGTCAGAATGGCTTCTGTGGTCCCAATGATTTCCCAAAATGACTATGATCCACTCCCTAGCTATACACCTATAGCTCTTGCCCTCACCCACGCTGCTGCCACGACCCTCAATCATGGTGGCATGGCTGCGTAACCCTTGCAGTTGTTTGCTATGATTTAGTAAATCGTTAGGACACATAAAAGAGTATTCTGGCTCCCCAGAATGTCCATGCCAGTCAGGAATCCCTATTTTTAACTAGCGTGTGCCGCTTGAGTGTTCCGTCGCTGAGCTTCTTTAAACGACTTGAGGATTGCAGTGTCCATACCTCAGATTCTGGGATATGAAGGTATAAGGATAAAAATGAGTTCTTATTCCATGGGGTTTTTTTTATTTGGTTCAAAATTAAAATAGACATGAGGAGTGGACTCTTCCTCTAGGCTATACTTGAGAATGAAGAACATGAGTATCACTCTTTGATGATGGCTGATACTTATGAGCGTGGGAGAGTTTTTCTATCTCTAGCATTTTTTTTTCCTGCAGCCTCTCTTTTGCCCTAATTCCTGAGAAAGCAGTAC
>NW_005314513.1:0-961 GCF_000412655.1 Myotis brandtii
TATGTGTGACGCTTTGCCCATAGCCACTGAATATGGGTTTTTCTAAATGTCCAGCAAGCCATACTAAAGGAAAGAGTTAGGAGACAGACTAGAAAGGTTCCCCCCAAAATTGAGAGGTAGAGACTAAAAGTTATAGAGTCTTAATAAAAACCTGACACTTCTAATTGCTATATTCTGAGACCAGTATCAGAGATATGATAGAAGACCTGTCCAAACTCATAAATTTAACAATCCCACCCATGCTGGCCAGAACAAAACAGTTATGATTCTAAGACTGGGAACATTTTGTGTCCATGGATTACAAGTCTTTGTTTTTGGAAACAAAGTCCAATAGAAGAGGAGGGATGACAGGGGCATAACAAATATTTGAAGAAATAGTGTCTGAATAGCATTCAAATTTAGTGAAAAAAATATAAGTATACATCATAAAACTCAAAGAATCTCAAGCAGAATAAACACAACCACATCTCAGTATATCATAGTGCAATTGCTAAAAATAAAAGGTTAAAAAGGTGTTAAAAACAATAATAGTAAGAATTTTCACTGACTTCTTACCAGAAACTATAAGGCATAAGGCAATGGAATGGCATCTTTAAAACTGTAGGGTGAGGGCGGTGGGAGAAATGCTGTCAGTCTAGAAGTCTATATCCAGTGAAAATACCCTTCAAAAATGTAGGCCAAATTTTCAGATTAACAAAGTTGAGAGAATACGTTTTCAGCAGATCTGCACTAAAAGAAATATCAAAGAGAGTTCTTAAGGCTGAAGGAAAATGGTATCAGGTAGAAACGCAGATCTGTGTGAAGAAATAAAGAACCAGAAATGGTAAATATGTGAACTAGAATAAAATATATTTTTAAAAATTTTCAAATATCTTTAAAAGATAATGGACTGTTCAAAGAAAAATAATGATGAAATGTTATTTTGGTAAATTTATAAAATACGTACCAAAATTTATGACAA
>NW_005314514.1:0-961 GCF_000412655.1 Myotis brandtii
TTTTTTTTCTTTCACACCCAGAAATATATCTAAATCCACCAAACAAAGAACCCAAGACTATGTACACAACAACAACAAAAAACCCCCAAGGCTGCATTTTCATAAATACTCAGTGCATGACTGCCACCTGGTGGTGGATGTATCCTTGTTTGAACAAATCTCCAAAGCAGCTAAACTGACAAGATAATTAAAAAACACACAAGCGAACACTGTTCTCTGCTGCTCATGGTTATATCAGGGAAATTTAGGAGCAAACCCACCTCCTCTGCTATATATTTCCCTCAGACAAATTTCTGAAGAGATCACCGATGTGTCAATGCCGTATTTTTTAATCCTACAACTAAACCCTACTGCTTCTGAGCCAATTCACAAAACAAAGGAGCATTATCATTCTATTGATTTTAATATGCATTATTAATTAAAAAGGGTTTCCACAATAGCCTGTTCTCACCTTCCAGTTTCATTTGATCCAGTCATGATTTTTTTAGTTATGCATGAAAAGGCATTTAGAAATGACAGCCTTACCAAAAGTGCACATTATATGAAAATCTGACTTCAATTAGAACCAGTAACTAAGTCCCCGCAGTTTCCAGCTGTCTCTTCACTTGTATCCTTAGAGAATTACATATCACATTAATTGGTATTCTGTCACATAAAAAGACACCAGCGACGATTAATTGCATCCTTGGTGCTTTTGAGTTCTGTCTTCTTCACTAGAGGGATTCAGATCACACCTCATTACCTTCCAGCAGGTACCCCTTTTGGTAACCCTCATAAAATCTCCTACCTTCCTGAACTTCTCCATTTGCTTGTAGAGGTCTGGATCAAGCTCCTGTGACACGTCCTTCATCCATAATAATGCCCCCCTGTATTCAGTCCGGCACTGCTCCATGCGGTTCACCGTCAGCCACGTGTCCGAGATGGCCCGATGCCGAAAAGTCTCCACTTCTTGGTGAAATCG
>NW_005314515.1:0-961 GCF_000412655.1 Myotis brandtii
ACATCAATGTGAGAGGGACACATTGATTAGTTGCCTCCCACATTCACCCAGCTGGGGCCAGGAATCAAACCTGCAATGCAAGTACATGCCCTTGCCCAGGAATCAAACCTTTGACCCACCAATGCATGGGCTGATGCTCTAACCACTGAGAAACACAAGCCAGCACTAGCTAGTGTTTTTTAAAACAGATTAGAAGCAATAATAAAACACATTTGCAAATACTTGGCTTACTAGTTAAATAATTTATTCCATATCTGTAAGCAATAAAGCATAACATATTCCTGGAATGCATGTGTGTTTATATATACATATATATGTATATTTTAAAAATAAATGTATGCTACCAAAATATAAAAACTGTTGCTTTTCATGCTGTGCTAATCTCAAAAGAATGAGCATAGAAATGACTATTACAGGTGAATTTGCAAATAAAAAAGGCCTAGCATATCCTACATTAAATTCACTTAATTTAAATAGTGATGACTTACTGTTTTATGCAAAATGATCAATTTGATTTAAAAAATGAATAGAACTACTAGAGAGATTTGCCTATATTACTAGACCAAAAGATTGAGTTACAAACGCAGTTTTGAGATTCCAAGTGTGGGAGAAATTCAAGAAAGTAAGTAACTAGCAAATAAAAGAATTTTTACTTGAAGTTAAAATAAGATATATGACAACTTAACATTGTACAAACATTTTAAAGCAGAAATTCCACTTTTTAGAAATTATGCTAAGGAAATTAGGAGTTTAATAAGGAATCTTAAAGGGGTTTAATTATAATTATCATAGTGCTATTAATTATAACAACAAACCTCACTAATGGGTTGGTTGTGCACATTACTAGTATTTGTAGAACAGAACATATAGACTCTATATAATAGAATACTATGTAGCTATTAAAATTATGTTGCAGAATGTATTTATTGATGTGGATATATTTGCACTGTTACATTGTGTT
>NW_005314516.1:0-961 GCF_000412655.1 Myotis brandtii
TTTTTTCTTCTAAAAGTTGTAAATCTTTGCTTTTTACATTTAGGTCCCTAGGCAACTTGAAAAAAAAAATTGTGTGTATGGTGTGAAGTTGGGATCTAAATTTTATTTGTTCCATGTGGCTAGCCAGTTGTCTCAGCACCATTTACTGAATCGTTAGTTCATCCTTTCTCTACTGTAATGTAGCAGAAATAGAGCACTGTCATAATTACTAAAGCTTTGTAATAAGTCTGTATACCTGACAGAGTAAGTCTCCCCATTTTTAGGTTTTTATTGCAATAGCATTTAATATATTAGATTAATTTGAGGGAAATGTCTTTTTGATATTGAGCCCTCACATCTATGAAGATGTACTAGTATGGCTGTATGTTTTCCTTTTCATCCTTAATGATGTTTTGCAGTTTTCTCCATAAAGTTCTAGTATGTCTTTGGAAAGATTTATTCCTACTTATCTTTGGAGGTTTTGTTGCTATTCCCAATGCTATCTTTCTTTCTGTTACATTTTCCATTTGGTTATTGATAGTATATAGGAACGCTTTTGATTTGTCTTTGTTCCTCTTGTAGTCTATTAACTTTGCAAAACTCTCTTATGTGTCCTAAAATAAATCACTTTTAATCTGATGAGTGATTCTGATATTCTATCTTATATGCATTATTTTCCAGTTCTTTCATCAACCAAGCCTAAAAACACAATTTGATCACTGCACAGTAGTTCTGAATAAATACTGTACATTTGTTAAAACAATTAAAAGCAATATTCTATGCTTTAAATGATGCCACAGCTAATTCAATTACACACTTGGTTTAAGTTAGAGCTAGATTTAATAATACAGGTTGGATTATTTTAGAACAAACTAGTGTCTTGTCTAAATTCTTTTTGAATTGTGTTCTATCGAATGTAATTCATTCATGTAACTGTCATTCGACCAGTTCTCTAATAGAGTCATTCTTGCTACTGGGCATA
>NW_005314517.1:0-961 GCF_000412655.1 Myotis brandtii
TTTTTTTTTTTTTTATCGGGCGACGTAGCCATAATTGCTGCATTAAAGCTTTAATGAAAGAAAAAAGCAGCAGATCGAGATGACGTGTGATGTCTGCGTTTGTACCGGGGCGCTGGGCTGGCTTAGTAATGGGAAACTACTGAGGAGATTAAAATTGCAGAATTCTTCATAGTTTGTTCTGAAATGGCTAAGGGAAGATCATCCAGGGTCTAAAATACACACCGTGTACTCCCCACCTTCAATCTGCGAGAATTTAATGGCTCTGTAACTGGTAGGTGGTGGGAGATACGTGTTAGTGTAGCGAGAGGACTCCTTCGGATCATCCAAATGTTCATATGTGAGCGGATCAGAATTTAAGCCGTAAGGGCCTTCCTTAGCGCTTTAGAATATTGTCCCAAATATTATATTACAGTTAGCGTTTAACGTGGAGCAGGCGAAGGAGCTTCCTTGTGCAAAAGATCAACAGGTTGGTTGGAAATGCGGTTCCTCTATATTTGCAGTGTCTTCATCAACCCTCGCACACCCGGCTGGCGCCAAAGGCAGCCAGCGCACATACAAAGGTCGTGTCCTGGTGAACCGGTACCTGGGGGCTGATTTAGTTGAAAACACACACACACACACACAAAACAACAAAAAACAAAAAGCAAAAAAGCAATAATCTCTCCTGTGAGCTTCTTTCCCATAAATTCGGAATATTCCTCAGATGTCAGCCTCAGAGAGCTGGCCGCGTTTTCTGCGCACCAGCGCTGGCCAGTGGTGCGGGGAGACTGGGACCTTCATCCGTGTCACAGAGGAGGGAGGAGGTATGACACGCTAAGCTCCCATCAGGCGGCAGAGCCAGGGGACACCAGGCCAGGCGTGGCCAGGGCTGGAGCCACCCAGGAACCTTCAGAGAGGCGTTTCCGTATTTAAAAAACGTGTATAAAATCGACCCGATTTTACTCGTCCTAAGGAGGGATGC
>NW_005314518.1:0-961 GCF_000412655.1 Myotis brandtii
CCCACGTGGTTGACGTGGACATGAATGGGAGGCCAAGTGGGTCGGCTGAGAAGGTGGGAATTGGCCACGGAGGACAGAGGCCCCGGAACAGGGCCGATGAGCCGAGTCCCACCAGCCTGCCTGGTTTGGATGGTGCGATGCATGGTTTCTGGAGAGAGAGAGAAAGGTCAGAGCGGGGAGAGAGAACTCAAAATAGATCCTTTTCTCATCGCCAAAGTCATGAGAGATGAATTACCCAAAGACGGGGACCTACTCTCCAGAAAGCGACATCCTAGCGTAAGGAGTGTTTCCTGGCGGCTCCGCTCAGCCCTCAAGAACAACACCGGGGAGGTTTCCATCGCCTCTCGGCTGAGAGCGGAGGCACGCGGGGAGCCTGTGAGTGACGCCAGGCTCCGGTTCGTCACCGGCCACCTGCTGAGCGACCGGCTGTCGCTCCGGCCGGGCAGGTGCAGGCTGGGCCACGTGCCTGGCGTTCGCACAAGGGACGCAGAAGAAGAGGCGGCGAAGGGAAGGACGCCCAGCCTCTCCCCACGGCACCCAGGATGGGACCCATGTGGACTTGTGGGACAGTCGAGACCGACGTCGTTCGGGCAGCTCGCAGACAGGCCGCCGTTCGCCCTCTCTAAGGGCGTTGTACTCGGTGCGCCATCAGATGGGACTCACCGCGCTTAGATTACTCAGCTCCGTGTCGGGCGAACCGTCCATCGTGTCGGCTAGTTTTCCCACGGAGCTGCCCCCCCGGAAGCCCACTCCTGTCCAAGAGGCTCTCGGAAGTTACTCTGACTTTCCACGGTGGATGCAATACGTTAGCCCATCAGAGACGACCCACAGATAAAGACCGAGAGGCACGCTTAAAGGCACAGGAGTGCATCCGGGCAGTAACTACAAGTACTGTGAGCATTTGTGGCTCCGTGGTTGAGCGTTGACTGATGAACCAGGAGGTCATGGTTCGATTCCCGGT
>NW_005314519.1:0-961 GCF_000412655.1 Myotis brandtii
TTTAAAAATAATTTTAAATGCTTTCTCACCATATGTTCTTTTCTGTAGAATGCCTATTTATTTATTTTACCAGTTTGTTCATTGGGTTAGTTGGGTGTTTTCTTATTGTTTGTAGTTTTAAAAAAATATTTAGAGATGTAAATGTTTTCAATCACAATGTATTGCAAATAACTTCTGCTCATATATAGCTCTCTACTCTCTTCATCATGACTTATGATATACAGAAACCCTAAGTTCTACTGTAATAAATTCATCAATTCTTCTACCTTGATGAGTGGGTTTTGTCTATTTTAAGAAATATTTCTCTACCCTGAGGTCTGAAATATATTCACCCACAGTTTCTTCGAACAGTTTTAAAGTTTTGCTTTTATACTTAAGTCCCTGCTCCATCTGGAATTGATTTTTGTGCTTTTTGTACAGTAGATATCTGATGTTATTTTCTTGCTGTGGAAAATCAATGATCCCATAACCATTATTGAATAGTCCCGTCATCCCTCTAGTTGATCTGAAAGCTTCTTGGGCCATATGTATTCATCAATCTCTTTCAGGATTCTGTCTTCTTTCATTGGACAATTTGTCTATCCTGGCACCAATAGCACAGAGTCTTAATCACCACAAATTTATAGTAATACTTGATATCTGGAAGGGCAAGTCCTTTCACCTTATTCTTCTTCTCCTTTAGTATTGTGGCTACCCTTGACCCTTTTAATTTCAATAGAAATTATAGAATCAATCTGTCATGCTCCACTCAAAACACTGTTGGAATTTTTATTGGAATTGCATTACAAATCCATTTGAGGAGAATGGATACCTTTGAAGTATTGAAGATTTCTTCCCCTGAGTTGATATGTACATGATTATGGAGTTTGTGCAAATATGTGTTGTTGGATTTTAAAGTATATTTTATGTTTATGTGAATGGTATTAAGGCATAAATCATTTTTTTCCTTAGCACTACGTGG
>NW_005314520.1:0-961 GCF_000412655.1 Myotis brandtii
GACTTATTTGAGGAAATACAAGGAGACTAATGTGTCTAAAGTAAGTGAAGTTAGCAAGGAGGTAAGTAGTAGGTGAGTTCAGAAACCTAATGGATCATAAGGGACCTTTGTAGGCAATTGTAAAGATTTTGCCTTTTACTCTAAGTAGAATGGGAAGACATTGGAAGTTTTTGAGCAAATGAATGACATTATGTGACATGTCTTAATAGTCTGGCTGCTATGTTGGGAGCACTCATTATGTTTCAGGTAATGGGCTAAGATGACATCATTTTACCTTCACAGTTCTGAGAGGAACCCATTTTACAAGGGAGAAAATCAAGATGTAGGCAGTTTAAATACTTATACAAGGTCACATGGCTAATAACTGATAGAGCTGGGATGAAGAGTTAGGCACTGTGATTCCAGCTTCCCAGCCCTTAACCACAATGATAGAATGCCTCCCTAAGAGACACTGGGATGGTGGGTGGTGGTGAGAGTAACAGTAACACCTGTCCTTTACTGAGGGTTTTCTAGTCGCTGCTCTAGCTTTTCTCATTAATTTTATTTCATTTCACACAAACCCTATCAGATAGGTATTTTTGCCCTTTTATTATAGATGAGGGAACTGAGACTCATGGGAATTATGCAACTAACCTAAGTTCAAACAGTTTATAATTAGATGTTAGAATTTAAACCCAGGGCTCTTCATCTGGGAAACCTGTGCCCTTCTGCCTCCCAGATAAGTATGTTAAACTTCAAAATATCTTTATTATACGGAGCTTATAATGCATCTTGTGTTTTTAAAAATCCATTCTATCTTTCTCATTTTGATTAAAGCTTTTAGCCCATTTATTTATATAACTACTGAAATAGTTGGTTTAATACTCTCTACTTGCTATTTTTCTATTTATCCCATCCATTCTTTGTTCCTTTATTCCTCTTTTCCTACCTGCGTTTGAGGTATTTATATTCCATTTTTTCT